>NW_026559094.1:0-84514 GCF_026930045.1 Uloborus diversus | reverse complement strand
AGACTTATAAGACATGTATAGGTTAAGTTTCTGGATTATCTATCCAGAAAGCTTTATTGTAAAGATATCAGTAGGAGCGTTTCTGGATCAAGAGCCGTCTAGAAAGTGTGTTATAGGATACCATTAAGATCGTTTCTGGATAAGGATGAAATCGATCATCCAGAAAACGTATAAGATACTAATAGGATCATTTCCGGATCATCCAGAAGCTGTATTAAGGTATTGGTAGGAGAGTTTTCGGATCAATTGTCATCCAGAAACTGTACTATTGGATACCTTTAGGATCTATTTTGGATGACAGTTGTCCGAAAGACGTCCTAAGGCTAGTTTTCGGACCAAGATGTGTTTCCGTGCATCCTAGAATTGTCTTAATATTATCCAACAAGTGTCAGATGCAGGATGTCTTGTGGATGACATCAGGAGTGTACTTTTTGACAAAGTTAAGACAGGTGTAGGAGCATTATTGGACTGCCAGCGGATGTCAGATTATCCTGAAGATGATATCCGCAGGAGTCCCTAAGGATGTCATTGTGTTGTTGGGGAGTGCAAAAAAAAAAACATTTTTTTAAATTTGCACACAGAACCAGCTTGTTTGAATAACATTGCAGGGACGTAGTTGGGGGAAAATGTTTGAGTATCGAACCCACCACCTCCAGCGTTCAAAGCTAATCTTCTTACCTCAGAACTACGGAAGCTCATCAAGGAATGTTTTTTGATCAAAATAACACATGTTAGCGTATGAAACAATTTAATCGAAACCGAAAATATAAGATTAGTTCAGTTAAAAGCCTGTTTCAATAAACTTGTTTACATATTAACTGAATATCAACACCAAGTTACGTTGCTTCTGATAGCAACAAGTATATTCGCGGAAAATTTTGACACATGTATATTGTCAGCTCGGAAAATCCATTTCGAATAAATGCGTGTACAAGGTTGAAAAAATAAAGAAATAAAAAGTTGCAAGTTAACCGTTTCAAATATTAAAGCAGTATGCTGAAATTACAAATTACAGACAAAGATATCAGAAAGGAAACTGACAATTGTTTGTGTAATGGAGGAAAAGTTAAGTAACCTTAACTGCATGAAGCATAAAATGTTAATTTATTTATCTGAGAAAAGTACTTACCTCCGAACTTTAAAATTTATTCCATGAGGCGCCCGATTTTTTTCTTCTCATGCAGGTTGTTCGGTAGCGCAAATCGCTGACTCCCTTTCACTCAGCAGACACTCAGACACTTACAAGACTTTATATATATATATATATATATATATATATATATATATATATATATATATATATTCCGAAGTTACATATTTCCTATTTCATCTATTTCAACCAGAGAAAGCAGCACTACTGTGTGCCTGCAAACTGCACTGCTTTCAAAGTTTCGCGCCAAGTTCAAAGATCGACGACTGGTGGCGTAACGAAGCGGGGGGGAGAGGAGTTGTCTGGCCTGTTATCACGTGGGTCTCGGTCACAGAGATTTTGACAGACAGAGATCCGGACAGAGAGACTTTCAGCTTTATTGCTGGTAAAGAAAAGATAATGGCAGTTTTAGGCTGTAAATTCTGGGGGTGCAGCAATATCAGAGATGGGGGGGGGGGGGGCAGAGATGCCAATTGCGCTAACGCTACTATTTTGACGGCAAAGACGACTAGGGTGACTATTTTCGTCAAAATATGGAAGAAAATGACTATTATGCTTCCAATTGTAAAAAGCAGCGACTATAGTAAATGTAACTGGAAAAACTGAACAATATAATTTGTTGCCATTTCTTGCTTGAGTATCAAGAAGTAAAATTTCTTGCAAGTGGTTTTTAACGCATTTGGGCTTTGTGCGTGTGTGTGTGTAGCAGGACGTCTTTATACATAAATGGCTACTTCTGTGTGTATATATCCCAGTAAGCAAAATATCTTGCCTCAGTATTGCATAAAGGTTGACGTGCAAGAAAAATCATCTTGCATTAATGCTGCCTCAATGTTGTTATGCTACTCCATTTATGTTGTCAGCATACTGCCGCAATATTGACTGACAAGGTGTATGCAGCATAATATCAGGAAAATATCAAGGTATGCTGCTTTTGTAATGTTGCATACGTATTGAAATGACAGGATAATATCAAGATGTTGTCATGACAGCATGAAAGCAAGGTCTAGGCAAGATGATCTTGCTTTTGTAATCTTGCATACGTATTGATATGGCAGGATAATATCAAGATGTTGTCATGACAGCATGAAATCAAGGTCTAGGCAAGATGATCTTGCTTTTGTAACATTGCATACGTATTGATATGACAGGAAAATGTCAGGATACATTGTCATGACAGTATGAAATCAGCACGTTTGCAAGGTGTTTTATCTATTTATTTTATTTATTTATTTTATTTTATTTTTTGTATTATTTTCACTTTGAAGTCCAGAATTAAATTTCATTCTTTAATTATTTCTGTTATTCTTCAATTTAGTGTTCTAGCCTAAGAATATATTCTTAAAGCTGACATCTGATCGGAAATTCATAAAAATGTATTAATAGTACTCGCAATTTAATTTAAAAAATGAAAGTTTCTTCGTTTTGCGTAATACTTGACTTATTTTTTAAATTCATGTTTCTAATTGTATTATAAAGACATAAAATGCCTAGTTAGGAATAATTGCGGAAGTTTTTTAACACATTTAGGAGTATATAAAGCAAAATAATAAATAAGTAAATAAATACAATAAAGTACATTTCCAAATGGATGTCAGCATTGAAAATATACCATGGACAAAACACATGAATTTATCTTAAAGAATAACATAAATAACCATTGAATAAAATTAATCTTACTCATGAGATTGAAGTGATAATACGAAATTCTGGGCTTCATGTCCTTTGTTTCAAAGTCTAGGGACGAAAAAAGTTATTTTCGGCCATTTTTAACGTTGATCACACATCATCTGCGATATGATTTGTTTAGTACTATATTAATAAACAAATGCAGTTATCAGTCATTCATAAGTTATTCCTAAAACTATACGATTCCACACTAATAACTAAGCAACCAACTTAACGAAGCCTAAAGAAATGCAACGCCACGTGCAGCTCCTCTGAACCGACTGAATCAAATTAGAAAGATGTGCCACCAAGCAATGCGAGGGACGCTGAGTAGAAAGAACTGTGCGCATGCGCAAGTATCAACGAAGGTCCACCTGTTCTATTGTGTACTAATTACCTTGACGGCGACAGCATGAAATCAATATCATCTTGATGGCGTCAACATGTATGCAATGTTGTTATTGTAAGGTAATATCAATATTGATATTTTAAGATGAATGCAATGTTGCATACGTGTTGTTATTTTAAGGTAATATCAATATTGCTATTTTAAGATGAATGCAATGTTGCATACGTGTTGTTATTTTAAGGTAATATCAGTATTGATATTTTAAGATGAATGCAATGTTGCATACGTGTTGTTATTGTAATATTGCTTTTTAATCTTTATGCAAGCTTTATGCAGTATGAAACACGTCAATATTGACGCCGTCAGTATAATATCAAGATCTGTCAAGGTTGATGCAAGAAATTTTGCTAGTAGGGATGTATGTATGTCCGTGTTCGTGTCGTTATTTCTGACTGGAGAATTATCGAAGAAATTTTATTTTTATCTTGGAGGATACGTGCAACACGAGAAAATGCAAGGCCACCGTCAACGAAGGCAGTTCCAGTAGATAAACGATTTTACGAGGGGTATGGTGATCGGACTGAGAAGGAAAGGTTGGTCCGTACGTCAAATCGCAGCTGATACCCACATGGATGCGAGCACGGTGCATCGGCTGTGCCGAAGATGGTTGGAACAACGAAATGTCGCAAGATTAAGGGGTGCAGGGGCAGCCAGAGTGACGTCAGAACGCGTGGATCGACGCATCCACTGAGAAGCTGTAGCAGACCCACAAGTAACTTGTTCCTCGATTCTGCAGCAGGTGCGGATACAAGGAATGTTCCCGTGTCAACCAGAACCATTTCCCGTCGTTTTGTCGCACGTGGTCTGCAATCACAGCGTCCGCTAAGAAGACTGCCATTGACCCCACAACATATGCAACATTCACACTGCGTCCGCACATCCGTCACGGACGTATGCTTTTCTCCCTAAAACCAGTTTTCGGGCGGCGTTGCCATGACAGCAATTCGTATTGTACGGGACCCGTCGACGGGACCAGAAGCCAGATATCTGACGGCTCTGACGTCCGTAGAGGGGCGTCACATTTCATTGGTCTCCACGAGATTAGCACGCTCTCTCTATTGGGTGAGAGACTGACATGTGCTTTTTTCGCGTTCGCAAAGCATGAATGCTTCTCCCTCATGCAACATTCAAACAGCGTCCGCACATCACGTTCGCCACGTCAAGCGGACACACTTACGTTTTCCGAAAAGAGAGAAGCATTCATACTTTGCGGAAAGCGAAAAAGGCACATGTCAGTCTCTCACCCAATAGAGAGAGCGCGCTCATCTCGTGAAGACCAATGAAATGCGACGCCCAACTCGACGGACGTCAGAGCCGTCACATATCTGGCTTCTAGGCACGTTGACGGGTCCCGCACAATACGGCTTGCTGTCATAGCAACGCCGGCCGAAAACTGGTTTTAGGGAGAAAAGTATACGTCGGTGACGGATGTGCGGACGCATTGTGAATGTTGCATAATCTGGCAGTAACTGTGGAACGTCCCACCGCACTACAACGTGTCATAATGGTTTGGGGCGCAATTGCGTACAATTCCATATCACCTCTAGTTCGTATTCAGGGCACTATGACAGCCCAACGATACTTGGACAATGTGCTGCGACCGATGACAATCCCTTACCTTCAAGGGCTACCTAATGCACTTTCTCAGCAGGATAACGCCCGACTGTACAGTGCTCGCATCTGCCAACATGCTCTCCGAGGCACACATATGCTTTCCGGTACACCATACTCTCCTGACCTGTCACCAATCGAGCATGTGTGGGATGTGATTGGACGCCGTTTGCAGACTCTGTCCCTGCCTCGTTCAGAAGACGAACTGTGGCAAATGGTTGAAAGGGAATGGAGAGCCATCCCTCTGGATACCATCCGCACCCTTATTGACTCTATGCCTAGACGTGTTTCTTCGTGTATCGCTTTCTGCGGTGGTCCTACATCTTACTGAGCAGATGCCGCTCTCGCTCTGTATTTTGTCTATCTTTCAAAAATAAGATCATTTATTATTCCTTGCTGTCTCTGTCTTTTTTCCAAATTTCCTCACTTTCTGACCGCTCCTTCTTGGTTTTGCATTTTGAATGTCGAGCAGTGTATATATATATATATATATATATATATATATATATATATATATATATATATATATATATATATATATATATATATATATATATATATATATATATATATGTGTGTGTGTGTGTGTGTGTGTGTGTGAAGGAGTTGTTCAGTTGTTCTCATGACACTAGTGATTAGGGGCCATTCATTAATTACGTAAGGGTCCGAGGTGGAGTTGGAAAAAATTGCGAGGTCTTGTGGTTTGACAGGGATGATTTTTCATTTGCCTCTGGAAGGTAAAAAACGTATTAGAATGAGGTGTTTTTTTTTATTTGTCTTACAAACAATGAGTAATGAAAAATATAATAAAAGAATCGCACTATGTATGGCATGTTTAATTTTAATTAGTATCGCATCATGTACAAAAAAATTCGAAAAAACATCGATCAAGATTCTAACTTTTTAGTAAATATTTCTTTGCACGAAACGTTTTAATTTAGTAATAGTGACTTTAATTTCGATTCCAGTGATGTAAAGTTCGTACGAATAGGGGGGGAGGGGAAAAATCTTACGTACCCTTACATGGGAGAAGGGTGGATGTCAAAAATTGGCAAAATCCTTATGTAATTAATGAGTGGCTCCTTACAATGGCCATGTATCCTTAGTATTCTGGTGAGATTACTGTTAGCAGTTCCATTACAGGTTTTACGCCCCCCAGGCAATTACCTTAATAAATACTCTAGTGTAAACCTAATGTGCGATTTTAGGCGATAAACACCAAATTTGGAACTCCTACAAAACCAAAAAAGCGGCCTTCTGTAGGTGGGCTAATTCATGGCTAATAAGTTCTGTTAAAAGATACACCTAAATAGGAACTTGACCTCAAGGCAAGAGGAAAATGAAATAACTCAATTTTCTGCAAGTCTTTGAGTCGTTTCCGAGTGAGAGAGAGAAGAGAACCAAACGAGTCACATATTCGGATTGGCTGTAAGACGCACTTCTTTACACCAATTTTCACTTACCCTAAGGGCAGTCCTCAAGAGATTTGTAACATTGTCACGGAACTTGTCTCTTAAAAGTTACGTCATCTGCATAGCCAGGGCGGACCCCCCCTCCCCCAAAATGAGAAAAACACCTCCGCCCCTCCGATGGGCACCCTAGCATAGCTAATATAGTGCAGATATTTGCTACAAATTCTTTCCAGAAGTTTATCCAAACCCAAGCTCCAATGAGAAGAGAAAGAACTCCCTCTGTGGGCTGCCGCAGCAATTACCCACCACCAAGACCAAGGTTTTATCCAACACGCTAGCTTTTACCAGACGGGTAGTTAGCAGACTCTTAACCCAGGTATGTACATGGGATTAATTCCCCTGCGTACAAAGGAGTTATATAGTCTCAGTGGGGACTTTCCAGAGCTGTTGTCAGTTCAAAGAGTGCAGCCTCTGTACACTTACCAGGTTGATAAGCATGCAGGCATTTAGAAAGAGGGTTGGCTTTTAGAACACCCTCCCTGATGTACTTATCGTTTTTTTCTCCAGGGTTTTGAAGAGGAAAGAAATTAGACTGATAGCTTTGAGTCTCATTCACTCTAATAGTGCCTTTCTTTTCAGCGACACATCGCACCCGCAACTGAGGTGATGCTGTTGCATAAGAAACATGGTAACCCAATATTCATTCACAACACTATGACAGCCTATCGGTACATCTGTGAAATGCATCAAGGCATGTGTTGATACTCATGGCAGAGCTCACTGCTCCCATTTTTTTAACAGGACAATGCGCAGTCACACACAGCCTGCAAGAAAGATCGAATTGGTGGGGCTTTTACAGCAGTTGTGGTACGCGATAACGTTGGACATCATAAGAGACTGTTATGCTTCAATATTCAAGCTAGGGGTGGCACAACAGTGAAGTAAAGCCTCCATTCAGATGTGATTTTTCAGCAATAAATGATTATTTTGCTTATATTTTTATAATAACTCTCTCACATGAATGTTGTCCTGACCTATACAAAATTCCCTTTCATTCTTCTAATTTTGTTTTGGAGCTCCAACTTTTTTGTTATAGGGTGTATAATGCATTTTGTAAAAAGTGAAAAAAAGAATACACATTATTTTCAAAGAAGCAAGATCTACTTTTTATTCAATGAAATAACATTAAACAGGAATTTAACCAAAAAAAAAATTTATACCAAACAATTACTTTTTTTCTTTTCTGAAGTGTAGGGCGACAAATTCATCTAATACTTGTCTGAGACTGATATCTATTCTGTGGTGAGAATGTAGTTTAAAGAGTAATACTAATAAAGAGTTCAATTTCAACAAGAAAAAATATTCTTTATTATTATATCATCATATATATATATTTGATCACATATTTAAAGAATTATTGTGTAAAACAACTTATCAATCTAATATGATATTTACATTAAATGAGTTGGATATGCCTAATCAATGTGGATATCGAAATTTCAGATATAAAAAGCCATTCTACAAAAAGTAAAAAACTTAACTGGTCACAAAAAAAAAAAAAAAGCAAACATCTTCTCCAATTATGACATTGAAAAGAAAGATTCTTCGGTTCACGATATGTTTCTTTCATAATTTCATCAAGTCTTTCAATAAAAAATATTATAAACTGTGTAACACATAAATCATGGGTGCAAGTTTGGTGATGTGTTCAAGACGGAAAATACTTTAACCCCCCCCCCCCCCGCCCGCATGCGGGCTTAAGGAAAAATTTGTATGTATAAATGTTGCAGATTTTAACAATGCCAGTTTTGGCGCGCTACTCCATTGCCGTGCTAAATGTTTACGCCTTGCTGTCAACAGCCTTTCCACACTATGATAATTTGCGCTGTGCACTAATGGCATCAGTGAATGGCATTTCATCCCTTTTGATGCCATGTGCCGAAGTGTAAAAACTGAATTTCAATCTGCGCACCGATTAAAATAGTTGTTAAAAAATATTAAAATTTTAAAAGTTATTTAAAAAATGGTTAAAACCCATGTTTTTAAGCTTGCTCTTTCAGAAAAAACTTTAAAAATTTCGGAAACGACTCTATAACCGAAATATCTATTTCATCCATATATTTTGAGATTAACAGACAAAAAGCAAAATTGGAATAAATTATTACCTTTTGTTATTGTGTGTACGTATAAAAATTATATGTTTCCAGATATGCAGTAAGCAAGAGTAAAAGTAGAAATAAAAATGTTGGGAATTGTTAAATTCATACAAGGTTTCTCAAATATTCATTTAGAATATGGTCGAATTTCGACCACTGGGCGAACACTAGTTTACAATAAATTGCTGTAATTATAAATTATTTCTCCTTGAAAATAAAATTAGCATTTAAAATTGTATTTAAAATACTAGAAAAGTTCATTTATAAAGTTCTTTCTCATTTGAATAACAAATTTCATCCACATTGACAGTCTATTACCAATGTTTTACTGCTTGAATCTTGACAGTTACTAAATACTCCTAGATTTCAGTTTCAATACATCTGACTTCTCGTGTTACAATTGTTTCTCATATTCTTCAAGAATCCGTTCTTCATTTGCAGTCAAAAATTTTGGAACATGTTCTGCTGGAAGTGATTCCCTCCTTTACTGTAAAAAAAAGGGTCGTTGATAAACACATAATACAGATTTTGAATTTAAAAAAAAAAAAGTATCACTCAAATATAACTCTTTATAACATGATTGCAAGTCAGATGGTGATAGCTCTGAAATTTGCATAAAGCTGTGACACTTAGAAATATTTTTGTATCGATAATATAGCACTTTTATTCAAACGTACTGCATGAAGAACTAGGAGTATCTGTTTATCAAATTTCATGCCAGAAATTGTTTTACACTAGCTGTTTTTTGTGAAGATATAACAAAGAGCGCTTTGAATGACATATTTCACCAAGGTTTCATTATTTTAAAGTGGAGCAATGCAGCTGCTAATTTAAACCTGGGACTTCAATACTTTAAATTTGTTCTATACTTGTTCTATTTCTTCACCTAGTTTCTCTTTTTAATTTTATTCTAAACCAACTATGGTAATTACGCTAGATTTTTAAAAAATTATTTTATTTATTTTTTATTATCCACTCTTTTTAGTTTCTACTTTGTTTTACTTTTTGTGATTTTCTTGTTTTCCTTTATTTCTTAATTTATACCGCCTCTTTTTTTGCTTTTCTGCAGCAGTCAATGCTATTTGTGCAATTTAGTTGAGGTTTATTAACGAAAACAGAAATGTGACTGATGTTACATACTTGAAATAAATTTTAAATAATTAAATTCAACTATTTCTAAATATTTAAGGGTTTAATATTAAAGATATCATCATAAATGAAGAGAATATGACATTTTAAAAACTTGGTTTTGTTTCTGTTTAAGCAATGCAAACTTTTATACAATTTTGTGACTGATGTTACATTAGAGTATAAGCCCTAGTTTAAAAACGTTTGCTACAAGACAATTATAACAGTTATAAGTTTCTTTGTTGGTCTAATCTCTTCCTAGATAAACCACATTTCAAGAAAAAATAAGATTGTAGACATAGCAATTAATTTCCCAAGTGAAAAAAAAAAGAGAAATTTTTAGAATCGTTAATGCAACGACACATGGGCACGGAGAAGTGTTGTCAAAATTTACCTATAAAACTGATAAAAATGTGCTGATAACTTTTTTCGCATAGTTTTATGAAAATAGTCTTTTTTTACCTCATATGAAAGAAAAAAATTACTGATGTAAGGAAGTTTTTTTTTTACTGTGATGTCCCTAGTTTCATGGAATTGCCCATAATAAATATCCCATACATTTAGAAAAAATGTATACGTGCGTTATAATGCATAGATAAGATGTGACTTGGTTTTATGATTTGCTAAAACGCAAGGTTTCCACCATCATGTACGTTTTTAGTGTAAAATAATATGTTGAACACTTTCTCTTGTTAACAACAGTGGCTCCCAAAAGTGTTCATACACTTTGAAATTTTTTAGTAAAACCAAAATAACACAAATTTGTATTCGAATATAAGTCCAAAAAATTTTCACATCATTCCTACGTCATTCTAAATGCCACCCAGTAGTTTTTTTCAAAATATTGATAAATCTTCTTTTTAAAATGGTGCAAAAAACGAAGATACAGAGAAATAACAAGCCACAAAAATCATTGTACACTCAAATATTTTCGAACAAAATTATGATTAAAATAAGCATATGTCGGTTTTTTAAAATTATTTTTGCAATGTGTTGATCCGTAAAAGTCATTTGGCTTTCATTTTTTAAAAATATTTATTCCTACATATTGTGCTTATTACTTTACAATGGCTGGTATTCGTAAAAAACAAAACACCATTCGAAATTTGAATTTTCTCCTCACAACTGTAAATTGGTTTGAAATGTATCTAAATTAGTTAATTTATTCCATTCTACAGTAAAGTACTTGATAAAATGCTTTAAAGAAAAAAATTGGGCCGAAAATAAGGTAAGAAAGGGTCACCCGGCAAAGTTGACAAAGTGTGATAATCGTCATTGTGCTTCTTATAGGCAACTCTTTATAGGAAAAGTGCAAATATTAAAAAAAAATCATCTAACATAAGAATTTCATTTCTTCACTTACTAGAACTGAAATTGTTACCTTTGTTTGAAATTATTTTACGTACAAGGTACATAGAATCATAATCAATCAAGAGAAAAAGCGAGACCTATGGGAAGGGTTCAGACCACCGTGACCCCTCTCTTATGTGCGCCACTGGCTTTATTCATTATTTTTCTTTAACCATTGAAATTCATTTGCTTTTTTTCAATGTGTTATTAATCATATTTGGTGTAACTTGTTTAGGCTGTAGATTAGAAACAGGAAATGTATAGACTTTTCTGAACAATGGGGTGGATGCACCCACTTGGCCAGTCGTTCAGAAAGGTTGGGTGGCCTTGGAACTGTTTTAACATGTCTATGGATTAAAAAAACTGCAGCAAAAAAGGCTCTTAAGAGGGATGGCCACTCAAAGAGGTTTTACTGTATCCATTATTTGGCAAAATATTGCATTGAAAGCAGCATAAATTTTCTAAAGCCTTTAATCAATAAAACATTGAGAGTCACATAGAAATGTGTACAGGTAAACACAAATTGAAGTTACATATGAATAAAGTGAATAAAGTACTTATACACATGAAACATGAGATCTTAAAATATTAACTTCTCATGAAAGAAAAATCATTCATACTGTTATGGGTACGGAACAAGAATATCGTACATAGTATTTTATATTTAGTCTGTTTCTTAGAAAATTTACAGATTAAGCTTTCATACCACAATCAACTTTCTATAACACAATCAATATTGATTTTTCAATCATCATAGCTTAAATTTTATATAGGAACAAAATTGACAATGACAATGTTTGCTTGAAACATCTTACTTCCACACCATACTCTGCACAATTATGTTAAATATCCGAAATCTCAGCAAAGGATTATTTAATTTGTTTCTTGGCCACATCTATCTTTATGTATTTATACATTTTTCATTAACAGAATTACTAGCATTGAAATTACAAATTCAGCAAAATGTTGAATACTGCTTTGTTATTTGCTATGTATGACAAAGCAAAATGAATTTGTATGGAAAAAAAATGAAAAAACGCAATGCTTATATTGATTGAACTAAAAATGATTGTTTCATAGCTAATAATTAAATTTGTATAGTACAAAAAGCTAGACTACACCAGACCATGGCACATTATGATTTACAGTTCCAGCTCAAAGTGAATTGATCTCAAAAGAAATGCACATTTAACACTGAAATTCTTACTTGATGATTAAGTATATATTGGTATTCATCAATCCACGATGGCGCCATACTGTTTTCGCTCGTGGCCATAGCTCCACATTTCCATCCATGAAAAGAAAGAATAAGATCCTGAGTAAAATTGAATATGAAATTTTTACCTGTTTTTTTAAAGAATCATAAAGTCTATATCATACACAGTCTGAGAAATTGTTAATGTACCTTTCCAACGTAAAAATGCCTAGTGCATAAGTGAGTGAATTAGATCATATTACACAAATCAGCATTAAAATGCAAACCTGTTGCTTACAGCAATCTCAATAGTGGATTAAGATTCAACATGCAAAAAAAAAATTCGTTAACATACCTGAAAAATATTTCGTGTTTTCAACGCCAAGCTGACAGACCACCAACCACCTTTCACTTTCCTGCGTAAAAATTCCCAGTGAGGAGACCTGGCCAGCTTTGCTTGGCACTTGGCGGCAACCATCGAAAAGTGCCTAGTGAACTTGAATGCCTACCTTTTTACGAGATCACGATCAATGTTTATATACAAGCACACCAGGAATAGTTGGACCACTTAATGCAAAGTTACCATTATAATGCTTATCTTAAGGTTAACATATGGAAAATAAATCATATACAAATATGTACCTTACCATATGACCCTTTCCCGCACAAAAACACATTCTCAACATCATTCCAGTGCAAAAATGCCTGAGAGTATAGTGAACTGGAGCATTTTATACATTTATATGCTTACCTATAGGTGACAGCAAACAAGACTTTTTTATTCCATTAAAATCAGGAGAAATTTCTTTCATCGCAGAAGGGCAGAGATCAAAAGCTAGGGAGCTGGTATGTCAGAAACAGGCAAACGGCGATATTAAAAATTGGGCTTCACCTGGAAAAGCACTTCAAAAGAGAGCCAACTTTTAAAAAAACGGGCAATCTTTGAAGCTACTTCACCGGGCACCCAAACTGATGCTGCTGACAAAGAAGCTTCTATTAAGAGTTCCTGGAAGAAGAAAATAATTATATTTTAAAACTTGTGAAATCTTATAATCTAATTTAGTATATTCTAAATTAACTAATTTTTATTTTAAAACATTAGGGATGTGTTTATGAATGAACAGGTCTTAAAGAACCGGGGTTTAAGCTGGGTACTTTAGCATAAAAGCTAAAACTGAGTGAAAATGCTGAAATATTACATTCTTATATATTTACATATGCCTCAGTGTGTTTCATCTACAGTTTTGAAAATAAATTACATATTTTACCTGTGACATCTTTGAAGTAAGTACAGCAGCTGTCATACATTTTTTCTCTCTTTTTAAAAAAATTAATTAATATTTTCGTTCAGCAAAAGAGCGAAAATACATAGTTGTATTTCCGCGATTGAGTTAGTGTTTTCACATTTATGTGTTACGTACGTTCGTGCAAAAAATGTGACCGCATAGGAAACCCTGAAAAGAACGAATCCTAAAAATGAAAGTCAGAATGATCTCCTAAAAAATTAATGACCATTTTTTTGAAAATTGTATTGATGCACTTGTGATAAAATCTTTTTTATTTTAAATTACTATTAACAACCATCTACAATTTTTTAACTCTCAATTAATTGAAATTTTTCTCTCTTGATGCAGTATAATCATTTCAAAAAATTTTTACTTTCAGCTACATTCATTATTTTTCTTTAACTATTGTAGGTCATTTGCGTTTTTTCGATGTGTCGATTTGTCATATTTGGTGTAACTTGTTTAGGCTGTAGATTAGAAACAGGAAATGAATAAATTTTTCTGAAAAATGGGATGGATGCACCCACTCAGCAGCCGTTCAAAAGGTTTGGGAGGGAGGGGGGGCTTGAAAGGAATCGTTTCAACATAATGTCATATGAGCTAAAAAAAAACTGCAGCAAAAAAATTGGTTGATAAGAAGGGTGGCCACTCAAAAGGGTTTTACTGCATTCAATGTTTGAAAAGATATTGTATTCAAAGCAGCGTACATTTTCTGAAGACTTTGATCAGTAAAACACTGAGAGTTTTGCAACTTGCAACACATGGGAAATATGTACTGGTAAACATTCTAAGTATAAATTGGAAATTACATATGAATAAAGTATACTTATCAGGGCCCAATATAGGCTGATTTTGCTACTGTTTTTCGGTATCTTCACAAAAATCTTGTTTTGAAATAGGTACTGTCACAAAAATCAAGTAATAAAATCAGGCAGCTTCACAAGAACAAAAATTTCACAAAAATTCACATCTTAAAATATAAAATTTGTTTCTCTGTTTAAAACAAAATTCACTTATAACATAAAATTCTAAGCAGGTTTATATGAACAATCGCTTAAATAGCAACCTTTTTGTGGTATTTTAACTAATTTTTAGCTGTTTCTCGCCAAAGTGTATTTATGCAATATTATCGCAATCTTTTTGGGGAACCGTTTTTCTCATAATTTCCAATATTGTACGCAGTACATAGCCCATTAAGCTGAAATTATGATTTTATTTTTGGTACTTCTTAGGTTTTTAGCTCCCCCCCCCCCTCTCCCCGAAAAACAAAACCTGTTAAAAAATAATACTAGATGACAGTTACACTTTTCAAACTAAAATTTCACTCGTTCTACTTCTCTTTTACAAAAATTAGGACGCCTCTAAAAGTTTACAAAAACAATGCTGATAAAAATAAAAACTTTCACAAAAATAGAATGATGCAATACTTTCACAAAAATAGGTAGCGAGAAAAATATCCTGGATTGGCCCCTGCTTATGCACATTAAACATGAGATCTTAAAATAATAACTTCTAGGTGCCATAAGGAAAATTTTGTTTGGTATCCTGTTGTGAGTACAAAACAGGATAATCTGACATAGTATTTAATGTTTAAACTGTTGCTTAGAAAATTTAGATTAAGCTCATTTACTTTCCATACCACAATATTGATTTCTGAATCATCACAGTTTAAATTTTATACATTGACATACAGTAACAATATTGACAATAGTAATGTTCTTTTGAAATATTATACAAAAGTGTGAAACTTATTAGACTCAAGGAGCAAAAAACAGGAAAATCGAAGATTCCGTTATAAATATAACCTCATATTCTTTCTAACAGCCTAATTCTGTTTCACCAGAATAACCCACCTTTAAATTATTTCCAAGCCAAATTCATCATTTTACTTGAGTTTCCTCTGCTTGGCAACACTGAGTCTTATCTCATAACACCTGCAATTATGTTCTGTTGTTTCCAAAGCTGTTTTCTGCAGCATGTGTTTTTACACTACGATCACCAAAATAATAAGTTTATAAATGATTTTGTGTCACAGTTTAGTTTCAGGGAACTGTTTTATTGTTCGGTTGTAGTTTTTCCCCTTCGCACGTGAATTTTATGAAAAGGGTAAGCTGCCTGAACTCTCACAACATAAGAAAACACTGGTTAATATGTTAGGCCAAAATACTTTTTCACAACGAGAAACGTCGAAAAAAATGAATATTTCCCAAAACAACTGTGAGCGGGATCAATATTTTGGTCAAAGAAAACATACTAATCGTCCCAAAAAGGGTAGGAAAATGTGACAGAAAATGAAGTTTCTCCAAGGATGGAAAGAAAACTTATTCGTATGGTCAAGGCCAATAGATAAGCAACTAGTAAAGAAATTTCTAATAGTCTTAGGCAGTCTTGCATAATATAGACGAACGCGCGAACGGCGTTCGCAGAAAAATTTTTGGCTCTGCAGAAATTTTTTTTCAAATTGCTAACGTTAAAAAAAAAAAAAAAATTCTTTTTTAAAGGGAATTTTAAAGAAAATCCCAGAGTTTGTTTCTGTAAAAGCCTTTCTCCAAAAGCCTTTTAAAGCACACGTGTAAAAAAAATAATGGCTTTGGCAGTTTTCTTCAGTTGGTGAAAAATAAGCAAACTATATGTTAATATAAAAAAAATTAAATGATTTAAAGCACTTTTTTTTTGTCTCTTTCTTTTTTGAATATAAATTTAATTTTTTACTCAAGGGCGAGTTAGGCAAAATAATTATTTGCAGAAAATTTTCCAGTTAAGATTTGTGTTCGCAGAAAGCTTTTCATTTTATCTAAGTCTGGTCTTAGGCATTATTGTTTTTAGGTAGACCCCTCATTGGTCTGGCAACGACTCATCGCTAATATGATACCTGCTCAAAGTCCACACTGGAAGGAGAGAATCACCCCTGCTATGGCAAAGAAAAGGATTCAGTGGCCCAAAAGTGTTCTAGAGACCACTGAATCCTCATCCTTGGCATGGCTGGGGTAATTTTCGCTTTTCTGCGGGGCCTTCGAGCAAACATCCCATTGGAGATGAGTCGTCGTCGGACCTATGATGGGTCCACCTCCACAATATGTGTCCTTGGAGACATTTAGTGCTTTCTGTCACATTTTCCCAACCTCTTTGGGACAACTGGTATGTTTTCTTTGACAGAAACATTGATTCTGCTGACAGTTTTTTGGGAAATATTAAGTCTTTTTGGCATTTCTTTGTGAAAAGTTATTTTGGTCTTAACATATACATAACCCATGCTTTCTAATATGTTGGAAGATCAGACAGCTTAAAACTTGTTATTTTGGTGCAAAAGCATGCAAAAAAAAAAATTTCACACCACTCACATCTGCAAAAACACTTTTGGAAACAACCAGAAAACAATGGTGGGTGTTATCAGATAAGAATCAGTGTTTCCAGGGATGGGAAAAGCAAGTAAAACTTGAAATTTTGCAGGGAAATAATGTATAGCACATTCTATTCGGAAAGACATAATTAGGCTTTTAGAAAGGATCTAGAAATCATTTTTAAACTGGAATCTTCGATTTTCCGGTTCTTCGCTCCTTGAGTCTAATAATTTCACACCTCTGTACTTCCTCACCATACTTTGCGCAGGTTCAATTAATTTGTTTCTGGTCCACCTCTATCTTTAAGTGTTAATACATTTTCCATTAACTGTATTTTTAGCACTAAACTTACAAATTGGACCAATAGTTTGAATATTGCTTCCTATGATTAACAGTTCCAGCACAAAGCAAAATGAATTTCTCTGAAAAAAAAAGTGGAACGCTACTATAGATTAAGCTAAAAATGATTGTTTCATGGCTAATAATTAAATTTGTATTGTACAAAATGTTAAACACCTGGAAATGGCACATTATGATTGATGGTACCGACTCAAGGGGTCTCGAAAAAAAAAACTGATTTGGAAACATTAATGCACATTTGACAATGAAATTCTTACCTGTTTATTCAAGTACAACGGTATTCATCAATCCACGATGGCATCTAACGGTTTTCCCAGCAGGAAACGGAAAGAACCCCATCTGAAAAGAAAGAAAAATGATCCTGAGTAAAATTGACTATGAAATTATTACCACTTTAGTAGCGAAACATAAAACCTATATCGTACACAGTGTGAGAAAGAACCGCTGTGAAATAATTGTTAACGTACCTTTCGAGCGTAAATGTGCCTAGGGTAAAAATGAGACAACATTAAATTACAAACCTGTTGTTTACAGCAAAATCAATAGTTATTATAGTTTCGACATGCAAAAAGAAATTTGTTAACATACCTGAAAAATTTTTCATGTATTCAACGCCAAGCCAACGGACCACCGACCTCCTTTCATTTCCCGCGCAAAAATGTCCAGTGCAGGAGACCTGGCGTGCTTTGCTTGGCAACTGGCGAACTTAGTTATCGCCAATACATTTGGCGTTCTGAAGGAAATGGTGGCAACCATCGAAAAGTGCCTAGTGAACTTTAATGCCTGCCGAAAAAGCACGAGGCGCAGTTGTTTCTCGCTGGAATAAACAACGCGAACGTGATCGCCAAATATCGAGGACGTCTGAAACCACGCCAAGTTACTACAAAGGTTGCTAGAAAAATCGAGGAGTAGTAGACACTTCCAAAAAAAAAAACCCGCATGAAGAGATAAAAACTTATTTTAGCAAACCAAGTATTTGTTTTGAGAGCAGACGATCCGAACTTTTACGGCAACCCACAATAGTAACGATGACGTCATGGTTTAGAAACAAGTCTGAGCTCTGCCAGTGTTGACTAGAGTCCCTATATGAAAACGTAGTTTTCAGAGTTGCGACAACGCGGTATCATTTTCCTATTGGTCGAAGACCGCCTGAGGCAAGGTTTCTTCTTCTCCCGTAGGATTAACATGGAGCGTATGACAGTGCTGTGGAAAAACCCAGAATCTGATAAATTAAAGGTGAGTCCAAGATTTTAATGCTCATATTACTGTTCTACAATGTTCAAATTATACGTATGTAGCTTTACTTGAGTGAGTCCATTCCTATTTCTTTAACTATCGCGTAATTATATCAAGAACATGTGTTCCGGTGTGCTAAAATTCCCTTCTGACACTTTATTTGGGTCTTTTATTGTTAGTTTTCCTGTTAAATCATTTAATCCAATCACAACGTTATTGAAAAACAACACTTTAAGACAAGGCAAAAGTTTAAATTGTGTAAATTAAATTTTTTTAACGATAGATCTCTGTATTCGGTTTGGCGCGATCAATTTCGTGCTTGGCGACGAGTGGAAGTAAACAAAACATACACTTGTGATGTACGTGAGGATGTCATGTGATTTGTATTATAAATGCTGTATGTTGCAGAAATTTTTTTTAAAAATAAATGTGACTTGATATTAAAACCCATTTTAACTTATGTTTTAATGTTAGGGTTTTTATTTTTCCTGATCATTGACAAAAATTGACTTATGTATCGTTTTTAATATTCCTTCAAGCTGTAAAACTCCAAGTTAAATCTTCTCTTTATGCAACGTAAGTATTTACAATGTCAAATTTTTGTTTTTTGAAAGGAGATGCAGAGGAAGTAAAATGCTTATAAATTATAGAACTTTCAATGCTTGCTGGCAGTATCTTTTAATAACGTTTAGATTTAAGGAAAAACGATTTGTTATGATTTTCTGCCAAATATTTATTAGTTAAAAATTGTAAAAAATTGCCAAAGCGTTTGAAGTGGATATGAAGTAGAACACTTGCTTGACACACGGCAGTTTTTATCGATTTTTTAGGTTGAGCGAGCCAATTTAAAATGTACTATTTTATTAAAAATTTAATGAATTGTTGGCAGTTTTGGTTATTTTGGTAATTTACTCTTTTTTATTCAACAAGCATGTCACTCGCTGTGTGTTCCATCATAAACAGAAAACTGAGATGTTCTAAGTTCGTTTCAAGTAGTGTGTTGGTACTTTTTATTGTGCTTTAATTAGGGTTTACTAATTTTTAGGTTGCCTAGTTATTTCCTTTACATGCTACTCTTTCTTTATCACTTGAAGAATAAAGTACATGCTTCAGGTTATTATCATCAGGTTTTATACCCCGCTTCAGGTTAGTAAAAATTTCTATTTTTATTGAGAAAATGATTTTTAAATAGTTATGGCCATGATTGATACATAATTAAGTTTTAACGAGTGTTGAATTACCTTTGAGATCAGGACCGTTATCAAGGGTTTTTGAGATTGTAAAAATCCTTCCAGCAACAGCTCTTGTTTGTCAGAAATTAGGTACATTTAAAATTTTGCGGGTTGAAATATCAATACTTTTATGATAAAATGCTGAATCAAAGATTTTTTAAGTGAAACTTTTTATGCGAGGGCTTTGAAGTTATGATCCAACCTTTTTGTGTGACGAAAAGTGGTGGGGATAAGCAATGTCGGTTAGAAGGAAAGCAGTGGCTTGCTTGCCTTCAGGTATTGGAGAAAAGTGAGGCATTACACTCTTCTCGCTTCCTTTCTCATTTTGTATGGTTGCATGTACTGCGTTCAGGCAGCGCAGAGATCAATATGTACATTTGTAATTACTTACTTTAAATATCGTAAACAGATCATTTCTCTTCTTAAGAAGGAAGAAGATGATCATTATCAGTGGACACATGTATATAATTTTTTGTAAAAATATGAATAAGAGATACAATATGTTCAAAAGTGTTTGATGAATAGTTAAAATGTTTCACGTCTATCGTGTGTCATTATGACACAACCTGTTTCTTGGAATCAAACTTTAGTCTACTCTTCTAGATCAGCAGAAAAATAAAGTACATGAAGCTCTCACCCCACATCAAGTTCGTAAAAATTTCGATATTTGGTGGAAAAATGATTTTTAAATAATCTATCTCGATTAATGTGGAGTTAAATTTTAACTAGTGTGGCATTTTAAAATAAAGGCTGTCATAATGGGTTTTTGAGATTATCCGTAAAGATCAGGGTTTGAAAATATCCGATATTTTGATATATATTGGATATTTTGATATTTATCCGATGTTTTCAATCAATGCAAAATAAAGTGTTTAGTAACTACTTCCTTAAATCAGAGTTGTTTATTTCTCTTATATTATTATTATTATTATAATGCATCCACTTTAAAAGTAATGTTTCTTTCATTATTTATATTCATTTATTACATGTTCGTGATTTTGCCTCACCCACTCAAAAGGTAATTCAATTGCATCCGAGTTCATTTCAACCACTCATAAAAATAAATGTATAAATAAACAAATATTCAATTTATCAGAGATTATCTTAATTTGTTAAAGGCTTTAGAAAATCAATACTTTTTTCAGGAAATAGAACATTGAAATAAAGGGGAATTCAAATGCTCTAAGACAATGGTGCCCAATATACGGCTTTCAAAACTGATTCATGTAGCCAGCTGAAATATCTGGTATAGATAAATGAATTTACTGAAAAATATGGCTTTATTTTAAAGAATCTAAATTTGAGCATCAGTTATATTGCATTCTCTATATTTTTACTTCACTTAAATTTATATGTTAAAGCCAAACAAGAACAGTTTATAAATAGTTTCTACAGTATGCACTCACATTTTTTCAATCACAAGCACAAGTAAGCTCTTTGATGAGGTAGTAGCATTCACGTAAAAGTTTAAGACAGGAGTTTAATTTTTTTTCTCCTCAATCTTGACCAAAACCATTAAAGAAATTAATTTATAGTTTTCTGAAAATTACTCAGGACTGCTGAAATAACACTTTCTGGAAAAAAATTTGTTCAATATAACTGTGCCATGTGATTTCGTGATAGGATTTGTAGGACCATAGGAGCTATTTGTTGGTCAGAAAATAAAATAAAAAATATTAATATTATTAAAATAATTGGGACTCGAACAACATGCCCCACTGTCCAACATACCCCACCTACCCCTACAATTTTGCTGTGGATATTCCTAAGTGAAATGCAGAAAAAACAAGAAAGTTTTCTCACGGTTCCTATAAAATTTGGAATCACGAACAATCATTACTTATTTTAGTCATCATAAACTGATGATTTCTCTTCTTAAGAGCAAAGATGATGCACACTAAAAAATATGTACATAATATTATGTACATAAATGAATGAAAAACACAATCTATGCTAGTCAAAAGAGATTGATGAATTAAAATATTCCCTGTAATATGTGTTTTACTTTTTCATGTGTTTTTAGAACACCCTGTTATTTGAAATTAAACTTTACAACACACTTAATGCAAAGTAGTTGAAATACAGCTCTATTTCAATTAAAGTATGTTTATTTATTTTCCATTTATAATTTTATGAACTACTTTAAAAAACATTCCTGCCAATTCAAAACATCAGCCGTATTGATGATTTAGCACATTTGAAGAGTTTTACTTCAGCTTTTAAATTTATTCGCCCTTAATGTTTTTGAAGTTTCTTCCAGATATTCTGCAACTTAAAGAAAGCTCAACTACTAATTGAATTGTAGCCCTGATGCAGATGTTCTAGAAAACTCATGATAATATTGTACTTTTTGCTTAAAAAATTGTATAATAGAATGATCTCCAGTATTAAGTTTACAAGGATGTCCAGAAATCATTTTCGATGTTTTCTTAGCTTGACAGCTTTATTAAAACTAATTTTAATGAAGTTGTTTAAAAAATAATAATAAATTTCCATGTATAATATGCCATTCATGTTTGTTATGTTGAAAACTTCAGGAAATTTGTTGCCGAAATGGTCTTTGGACTTTCAACAACGACATACAAACCAACGAAAATTTTGTGTTTAAATGCTAAATAGTGTAATTAAATGAAATTTTGATCTTCATACAGACAATGCTGTATTTCTGATTTGTTACGCTTATTGTCAAATTTATTATCATTCATTTGTATAATAATATTGAAATGTAAAGAGGTTAAACAAACAATACTTTTGCAACAGAAATTTTGCTGGAATTCTGTTTTGATTCTCTAAATTTAGAGTTTTGAATTTGTTTTGTAAATCAAGTGCTTTCTTTAGGTTTATTCTTGTTTGTCATGTAAAAATATTGTTTTCAATTCAGATTTATAATAAATTTTTTGGTATTTAAGGCAAGGCTAAAAAATTTAGGTATACATAAAATTATGAAACATGTATTTAGGTTTGTTTATTGTTATACCTTATTTCAGCATTAAATGAACAGTTCATTTCTGCTTATTCTGTTCCTGTAATTATCCAAAACACCCCCTCCCCTCTCAAAAAGAGATTTTTCTCCCCACTTAAACTACAGGACAGAATTTGAATAACTGCAAATAGCTCCAATTTTGGAAGGGATTGGTAGCAACTGTTATCATAGTCCACTTCTGACTGTCAATGCACCTGTTCTGTTTCTGACTGAGTTCTGGAAGCATTTTTCAGTGTATTAGAACATACGTCGTGTTCATCCATCCATGATATGGAGTAGTGAATGGAATAACAATCTATATGAAAAAATCTGAACAAAAAATTCAATTTATTTCAATCAAGGGAGCTTTTTTTCATAAAAATTCACTTCACGAATAGTATAAGAGAAAATAAATTACAAGCATCAGTATATTTTGCCCTGTCTAATCGAAACTCCCTGATTGAGTAAATGGGAATAAAGTATATAACAAAATTTATTTTCTTTATGTTTATAAGTGACTGAAAATTTTGATTAAACTAATGTTTTGTCCATAATTATTAATTTTAGGAAATGATACTTTGGAGTAAGGAATTTTTAAAAATTTGGTAATAATAACTACATTTTGAACATCTAAATATTTTGACATTACGTTGCATTTCAGAAAACATAAAGATTAATCTTTGCCTATTTTGTTACTTAAGCAGTTATTAATAATAATAGTTTGTCCCAAAATCTATAAAAACTACAAATCCTGTTTCGGTACCCTGAGTTTGAGTTTGATTGCCTAGTTGAGAAAAATGTCTTTGTTTCCTCGTTTTTTCCTCGTGTAAAAATGTTGGAAATTCTGTGTTTGAAATAAAGTTTACAGATGTAACAACACCAAAAAATAAATTGAACATTAGAGACTTTGGTTGTAATTTTTATGTGGTAATGACCTGAAGACTTAGTATGGAATTAATGAGTTTTCTTCATGCTAAGTTGTATTTAAAATATCTGTCAAAATTAAATGTAAACATTGCTTTTCCACGAAAATAGAAAATAAGTACTAGTCCTCTACTTTTGCTGTGAATGATTTTTTCTTTGTAATATTGTTTTGATGTGAAAATATTGTTCAAAATTTAAGTAATAGATGTATGATGCAGAGAAATAAATAAATACCAATAGATACATTTGTTTCTTATTCATATGAGTTGAAAATAAGTAATGTTTAAAATTACACCCCCTCAACTCCTCAATTTATTTCTGAATATTTCTATCTACATCAAATTAAAGTAATAATATTCAACTTTATTCAAATTAATATTTTAACCAAGAGTGCCTACTGAACCACTAAAATATTTAGAGGTTCTTGGTATTCTTTCTTTTTTTTGGGGGGGAGGGGGGTTACCTTGTTTTGACCATCTACCTATTTCTAGTTTTGAACTTTCAAATTTTCTTTTGCATATTTATCTTTCAAATTTTTAATTTAATGTTTAACTTAATCTCATTTAAATCAGAAAATTGTACAGGGTAAACTTAAACATACAATTTTAATTAGCATTTTTTTAAAATAGAAAACCATTTTAATTAGTGATATAGCTTTTTAGATGGTTACAGGATATATTTTTAGATTTAAAACTCTTTACAACGTTTGCCTTTCCGTTCATTTATTTATTTTCATTTTCTTACCTTTTTTTATCTCTTTATTTATTTTGAATCAATTAAATTCTAACACATGGAGGTGAGAATTCACATGCTGCTAACCAAAAAAAAAAATTATTACAAAAAAAAAAAAAAAACTGTCGGCAGATTTATATGGATATATTTTTGCTGAAATTAAAAAATAATAAATTATCACTTAGTTTTTATTGTAAAAGGCATGTGACAGCAAAGTTGCACTTTTTGAAGATTAGCCCATTAGTGACTGAAGTTTTTAATTAAACTAATGTTTTCTTTTTTGGATGAAAATGCTGAAAATTTTGTGTTTTAAATAAAATTTATAGATACAATAACACCAAAAAGTAAATTGAACAACAGAGATATGTGTTGTTTACAACAACAACAAGATTACAACAATAAGATCATGCTATTGATCTGAAAACTTAGCATGAAATAAATGAGTTTTCCTCATGCTAAATTGTTTTCAATTTTTAGTTTTTGCTTTGTCATAAAAATTCAAAATAAGTACAAATCCTTTTTTGGTGCTCTGAATTGTTTTAATTTTGTTTCATTAAAAAAATGTCTACTATCTAACTACCTTTCATTCTAGTATTGTTTTGGTATAAAAATGTTGTTGAAAATTTTAAATAATAGATAGTGTACTTTCAAGAAATAAATATAAAATAATGGAGACATCTGTTTCTTATGCATATAAGAATGTTGAAAAAATATAATGTGTCAAAATACACCCCCCCCCCCTTTACTTCCCAATTTATTTCTGAATATTTCTATCTGCATCTAGTTTCAAATAAAAATGACCTCTGATTAATATAATTTTAGTTTTCAACTTTATACAAATTAATCTATTAACTGTGTACCCACTAAACCATTAAAATATTCAGAGGTTCTTAATCTCTTTTTTTTTTTTTGGAGTGGGTTGGGGCGAGATTGGATCCCCGCAGTGTGGGGTGCCCCACGTCTTAAGGGGTTCAATGGCCTCTGATATTAAAGAAAAAAATTGAAAAAACCTAGCACTAAGACTTCTTTAACGTTACAAATATACGCTATACAGATTTTGTTGCAGGAGGCCTAAAATGTATAGATCTTGGCCTGGATAGGATACCTTGTTTTAAGCTTCTACATATTTCTAGTATTACTCTTTCAAACTTTCCTTTGCATATACATGGGTGCCACACCCCTAACAGTACTCCCCCCCCCCCCCCCCGTATGTGGGCATCCCAGGCATATATTTCCTTTCGGAATTTTTAAGCTAATGCTAAACTTTGTTCCATTTAAATCAGAAAATTGTATGTTTTTCCTTTTTTAGAAAAAAAATAAGTAATGCTTTTGATATCAATATAAGAAATATTTCTATGTTCAAAAATCTTTATAAAGCTTAATTTAATGTAGCAAAAACAAGCAATTTTTTTATGTTCGTTATTTGTTGCTTATTTATTTATTTTCATTTTCTTAATCAGTCTTTATTCTTTCATTCCTTTTGAATCAATTAAAATTATTATATAATTTTCGTTGTCTCGAAATCTTTTGATTAGTTTAAAATTGATCGTATTAAAGAAAATAAGATTTTAGAAAAATCTGCTCTTAATTCTGCTAACACAGGGCCATTTTGTCTTTTTTTAATGTTTGAATCAAAATCGAGCGTTTCACTTATTGAACAGCATGCATTTTCGAATCCGCGTGCTTACATCCTTCAGAACCCGTTTCAGCCACTCTTTCCTCTCCCGTTTGCGACTATTTTTTAAAATGAAACTCGAAAGCGAACAAGGAGCCAATCTTGCAGCTCGGCGGCAACCCTATTTTCCCCCTGTAACCGGTAGCGCTTTCCGAGCGTAGCTGTTGTCGCAACTCTGAAAACTACGTTTTCATATAGGGACTCTAGTGTTGACTGGTATAGAGGATAGCTCGAACTTCAGCGTTGCTTGGACTTGTCTCATGTTGGATGTTAACTTGTCAGTGCGAACAGGGTTTAATATTACGCATGAAACGCGACATCAAAGAAATGCTAAAATAAGTTGAAAGTACTCTGTTTTAACATGTAGTAAACAAATTAAAACGATTTTGAACAAAGTGTTAAAAAAGAACTTAAAATTTTGAAAGAAAAAAATATATCCAAGTTTTTTTTTTAAATCTGAGGGGAGAATTCGGAACTCCAGCGCTCGAATACGCTACCTTGCGGTGATTTATAAAACTGCGTCTGCACCTAAAACATTGCCACGTTGCGCATCACGTGCGTCTGTTGACGTAAACACAGGCAGTTTGTTCTGAGTATTTATTAACGCAATCGATGTGTCTTAGTTTGCTTTCAGCTACAGAAATTAATTCGTCCCTTAGTAGTATTCTCGAGCTTCTCAAAATAATGTTAGTTTTTCTTGTTTCTTTCAAAAAAGTATTAAATGGTGGAAGCGTAAACAAGAAAACTCTGGATTAACAAAATTGGATAACGTTATACCAGGTAAAAATTTTTATTGTTTTGTATGAATTTGTAAGAATATGAGTTTTTTTTAATCTTAAATTAATTTAACTAATCATATTTTACAGCAGCATTTAGTTGGAATGGACAGTATGCAAAATATTTTCTTGAATATATTATCGTAGAACAAAATGAATAACCGAGAAAGAATTTACTTTATTCCTTTTATTCTCAGCTGAAAGGTTTCGCCAAATTTGTTTAGGGTTATAGTAGTTTTAGTATTGTGCAAGCAAAGTAGCCTTGGCGAGTTTTCGCGTTTTTAGTTAAACCATTTTTAATTTTTATCATGAGTGGAATAAAATGATAGTAAGATTACAGAATTCGATAAGTAAAAAGAAATAATGGTCAATCAACTGAAAAGAAAACTACCACCATATATAAACTGTGAGTACACATTTTATTTATTTTGTTCTGAGTGAATTTGAATAAATATCAGTTTTTCAATTCGATGAAAAAAAAACGAACTTAACAACATTGACTGGACACTTTTCTTTAACCTAATTCCACATAAATGATTTAAATAAAATTTGTTACTACAGTATCCTACTGAAATAGACAGTATGCAAATAAATTTTCTTGAAAATATTTATCGCAGAACAGATTGAAAAATCCAGAAAGAACGTTAAGAATTTGAACAATAAAAAATAAAAGTTCGCCAAAAATCTGTTTATAGTGTTATGGTTTTAAAATTATGTGAAAGAATAATGTATCTTGACAAGATTTCGCATATCAGGTAAATTATTTCCATGACGAATGAATTAAATGCATGATTTCTTTGGATATCCAATCATATAGTCATAGAAATAAATTATCTAGTGTTAAACGTTACTCTTGACAGTCTGCCACATAGACTAATAATAAGAGTAGACCGAGCTTTCTCATTCTTGCTGATGAAGAAAATTGGTTCATAGATGTATCATGTGACTAGTGGAAGGGCTTGGCGAAGACTTTGGCAGCATGGTTGCTAGATGGCAGCATTATCTATAGTTTGGCACTCGATATGTATTTTAAGATAATGTGTTTTCATTAAAAAAAACTTCCAGGTGCAGAGATTGAACTGTTTTTCTTTTAGTTATGCATTATTTTGACATTAGTAATAGTTTTTGATCAGTTTTCGGTAACTTTTATTTCATTTGGAGCTGTCAGCGTTGGCGTGAACGAAATGGCGTAAACGTTTTGCGTTAACGCAAAAATGTACTAATCGGTATTTTAAATTGAAACTGTAGGTAAAAATCTTACCGTTTGCTGATTCTTCTTGGTCGCTTGCATCTTTTATTGCTTAGAGAGTTATTGAAATTGACTAAAGAAAATGCGCAATACTATCTAAACGAAAAACTCACTATATTAACAAAATATTTACAACTTAGAATAACAAATTTACAAATCGGACTCCATAAAAGATCATTCTTCCGTGTTCCATAAATTCTATTTATTTTATTTCGCGCTGGTGTTGATCGTCTGCTACGATTAACGCCCGTTGTTGCTAGGATATCCACCAGTCACATGGTTTGGTTTATGAGCAGCAAAAGGGTTGCCATAGCTCGGTCTACTCTTATTATTAGTCTATGGTCTGCCACGTATGTGCACTATGTGACAAAAATGTCAACAAATGCTGGAAATGTCACGAAACTGAACTTAATATGTACTAATGTATAGAAAAAACGGTACAAAATGAAAATGCCGTTCGAAGCGAACCAAAAATTTATGAATTCCGAATTCAACATCGTGAAAATGGCTGCTTCAGAACAACTTACTGTGTGTTCTACATTAATTGTTTACTTTCGTAATACTTTTTGGTTTCTAATCTCTTTCTATATGGGTCAGAATATCCACAAGACTTTGAAAAATCTTTTCAAACGAATAAAGCGAAAAAATCATACATACGAACAAAAATCACAACACTTTTAGCATTTTCTTCGCTACCACATGCGCTTGTTTTAGTTTTCAATTCCGCCATTAAACAGTGACTGCAGTGCCCCCTATAGTTCGTTGGAGTTGCGAATTGAGATTTCGAAAAATCCTTTCTTAGTGGTTACTTTTGTAATCATGCGGACATGCCTGCCAAATTTCAAGTCTGAAGCTTCAGCGGCTTCGGCTGTGCGTTATTTTTTTTTTTTTTTTGTCGTGTCCATGGACAATTAAATGGCTCCGTGTGTCTTCAAGACCGCGCCCGCTAGCTGCAACGCATCTGTGCTGTAGAGGACCTCTCGAAGTCCTGAAGCCAGTGGCACCATACCCAGCTGCAGAACATGTGGGATAAGGGCCGGGCACTCAAGAATGTGATCCGGAGTCAGTTGGGTGCAGTTCTTGCAGGGGATATAAGTTCTCGTTTTGTCGGGAAGAATTTTCATCCCTTTATAGTGGTTTGTTCTTAATCTTGCAATTGTAGATGTTAGGATTCTGGGGCAATCAAAGTCGGTGATGAGGGGCTTCTTAAAGGTATGTGGCAGAAGTCTATGTTTTGCGACAGCATTTGAGTCTGCTAGCGTGATGGCGGTGCAAGGTTTGCCAATGTTTCTGCCTTCTTTTGCTAGGGAAACCGCACACTCATTCCCTTCAATATTCACGTGTGCCGGTATCCATTGCAGCATGCAGGATTTTCCATTGCCGTGCAAGTCTTCGAGTAGGGCATTTATGGCAGAGGTGATGTTGGTTGCTCCGTTTTTGATTGCTTCTAAGGCCGCTTTTGAGTCAGAGAAGATTGCTAATCCATCAGTTGGGACTGAGATCTCTTGATTAATCTGAGATCTCTTGCTGTGCGTTGATATATATATATATATATATATATATGTATATATATATATATATATATGTTATCTCAGGACATTGATTTTTACTTTCTTCTATATCTAATACATAGAAGAAAGTATTGGATTCGTGCAAATTTTCGAATTTCGAATTTTGACGGATTCGAACGTTTTGAGGTGTGCTGAGTCCATTTCGACTATTTTTGGAAAATGTCTGTCTGTCTGTGTGTGTGTGTGTGTGTCACGTGTGTGTGTGTGTGACCAGTTTTTTGTGGCCGCTCTACAGAAAAAACTTCCGCATGAAATCGAACGAAATTTGGTACACATATGTGCCCCTATGTGAACTTGTGCCCATTGGTTTTTGGCGCGAATTCCTCCAAGGGGGGTGGAGCAATGGGACGTTTTTTGAGTTACGCGTGCTTGCTATTCCCCAGAAAGTAACTGGCGGAATCAGACAAAATTTGGTCCATATGTTGCCATTAACAGGAACAGATGCTGATTCAATTTTGGTGTCAATAACTCAAACGGGGGTGAGCTATAGAACGTTTTTTGTCGTCAATTGTGACTGCTGTATCTCAAGAAATAATAAACAGAATGAAAGAAAAATTTATCGCAAGTAGTCCTTAGTGGGTATAAGAGCTGATTTTATTTTGGTGTCAACAGCTAAAAAGGGGGTAGCGCAATCGCCCGTTCTTTTTTTCCATTGTGAGTGCCCTATCTCAAGAAGTAATGCTACGTTCTGGTTGAAATTTGGAATATATGTGAATCCATACGTAAACAGGCTTTGGTTCAATTTTGACGCCAATCGCTCCAAGAGGTGTTGATTTTTTTTTGAATAAAAATAGCTTTATTAATGCAACAATAAGAAAGATAAATCATAATAGATTGTCGTCTGCGTATTTCTCGTGATTTTAATTGTATGGAAATGATCGGAAATATTATCTCAATGATTTAAAATTTTTAACTGTTGCCATCTTATGTTTGTTAACAAATAAAATATTTGTAATTAATTCAAGCAAGGCTTTTAAAATAACTTTCAATTTTCGCTATTTGCTTTGCTTTTGCAATAATTCAGACATTGGGATGTTAGTCAAGTTTTTGCATGTGTAATTTTGTTTTTGTTGGGAATATTGCTTCCTCGTCAAGCATGGGGAGGGATCAGGAAAAAAAAAAAAAAGAAAAATATAGAAGAAAGTTTCGTGATGGCCACAACATACTAGTTATATATTAAGATTATTTTTAATTCCGAACAGAAGATGCTATAAAGAAAATTTTTGCATGTATTTGGCCATTCCTGGCGAAAAATAAATCTTTGTTCGACGGTAGCTGGGGGTAGAGGAGCCGACTCTATTTCATAATTTTATTTAGTTACCAGATAATTGTCGTAGCAAAAATACCCGGCGTTGCCTGGGTCTGTAATAATTATGAGAAACAATCGCTACTTTTATTCGTTCTCTGCTGTAACTGAAATAACACAAAACACACCGCTTTGACGTGATTAAAAATAGAGCTCCTTCCTAACCCATAAAAGTAAAATGGCAATAAGTATGAAGAACAAAATAGTACTCTTTTAGAAACGAAAAAACGATGCTTAAACATATACAAATTTGGGGAATTTCCAAAATATGAAATTAAACGTCACTTGTTCAAAAAGATTTATTTATTTATTTATTTTCGAACAGTTTAAAACTTTCTGCACATTGCTATTGCAGTACAAACTTTTATAAAACGTAGCCACCCGTAATCCCTTACTGCAATTTAAAATGTTATTAAATTTGCATTAACCGTATTGGGATACCTTAAATGAGACTCCCCCTCCCTACTTTGTAAAACTGTGCGTTAACTAATTTTCATCGAAGAAATAGTGTCGCCAAATACTGAGATACTTCTGGTGATTATATAATGTTTCTATCCGAAATGTTTCCAATAAATAGTAAAAATTTGGCAACTGTTTGAAATTGTGCGCAAAGACAGATTAATGGAAGTTTTTGTGCTGTTTATGGAATTTCTTGATTTAGTTGGCGAATAATTTTACGTGTTAACAAATTTAAAGAAAGAAATGTTAAAGAAATGGCGATATTTGGTTACATGGTGAAAACCGAGAAACAGTATTGCGTACTCTCTTTAGCTTCACAAACAGCGACAGCTGTAAAAATTGTCAAATGCCTTAGCTATTGAAATGATTCCACAAAAAAGTTTGGCTAGATTCCTACTGATCGATTAAATACTCAGTCAACACAAATAAATTAAAAAAAAATTAATTTGAATTTTCACATCTTGAATTCAAATTATGTTTTTCGCAATCACGAGTAAGTGTATGTAGTCGTGTGTGTTTGTGTGTACGGGTTATGTGTATGTGTGTGTATGAATGTGTGTGGGGGGGGGGGGTATGTGCATGTGTGTGTAGGCATATGTGTTTGTGTCTGTGTGCATGCATGAAAATGTGTGGGTAGTTGTGTATGTGTGTGTGTGTGTATGTGTGGGTGTCAGTATGTATGCGTGTGTGTAAGTGTTTGTATGTGTGTATGTGTGTGTATGTGTTTGTGTGTGTGTGTGTATGTGTTTGTGTGTGTGTGTATGTGTTTGTGTGTGTGTGTAGTTGTGTATGTATGCGCGTGTGTGTAGGACATGGATGAAACCTGGAGACGGCTTTCGCTATAGGAGCAGCATCGTGAGGAGCCAGTCGGTCCACGGTGATGGTGCGGAGGGTGGCGGTGGGAAAAAACAGCGTAACGCCAAAAACAGTCAAATGAGAACAATAAGCAATCCTGATTGCTCAAAAAAAAAAAAAAAAAAAAACGCATTAACTGCCTCAAAGTTGCATCAAAATGGAAAATAATCAGCCAAATCCATGTATTATTTGCCAATCTTGTGCAAAAATCTTGCTTCAAGATTTGACTTGAGAAAAGCCTTGAACAGTCACTAAAAGCAAAGATAATCAATAATACAACAATTGTCACTATCGACACAGGGAGTTGAGTTGATACACTAAATACTGTATTGAGTTGAGGAACGCCTTCGAACATGGAATAAAAAAGCTCATAACTCGTTTTTTATTCTACTTAGAAATTTCGAACAGGTGCCATCTTCAGCAGAAAAATCAGAGCTTTCGATGGACTATAATGTAAATATGTGCAAGTATTTTTTCATCCCCATATTAGAGAATTTATACGAAAATTGTGTTATATTGCCCCCCTAAGGAAGTTTTGCCCCACCATAACGGGACAAAAACTACCCTATATGTTATTCTGATGCATAAGCTATAATATTGTAAAGTTTCATCAAAATCCGTTCAGTATAGTTTTTGCGTGAAAGAGTAACAAACATCCATACATTCATACAGACAAACTTTCGCATATATAATAGTAGTAAGATAATGGCCTTATCCTACCTTAAGTCTATATAATAGTGTCTTTACTATTCTAGCAAAAACTGGGTAACAGGCCGTGTTCGGAAACGACAGCCAATTAATACATCAGAGTTTTTCCAAATGAGCTTAGTACTCCATGGATATTCGGAACTCCAGCGCTCGAATACGCTACCTTGCGATGATTTACAAAACTGCAAATAAAACTAAAACATTGCCACGTTGCGTTCCACGTTTGTCTGTTGACGTAAACACAGGCAGTATGTTCTGAGTACTTATTAACGCAATCGATGTGTCTTAGTTTGCTTTCAGCTACAGAAATTAATTCGTCCCTTAGTAGTATTCTCGAGCTTCTCAAAATAATGTTAGTTTTCATTATTTCCTTCATAATTGGTGAAAGCGAAAATTCTGGATTAACAAACTTGGATAACGTTATACAAGGTAAATTTTTATTGTTTTGCATGAATTTTTAAGAATATGGGGGGGGGGGGGGGGGGGGGGGGGGGGGGTTTAATCTTAAATTAATTAAACTTACCATATTTTACAGCAGCATAGTTGGAATGGACAGTATGCAAAATATTTTCTTGAATATATTATCGTAGAACAAAATGAATAACCGAGAAAGAATTTACTTTATTCCTTTTATTCTCAGCTGAAAGGTTTCGCCAAATTTGTTTAGGGTTATAGTGCGAGCAAAGTAGCCTTGGCGAGATTTCGCGTTTTTAGTTAAACCATTTTTAATTTTTATCATGAGTGGAATAAAAAGGTAGTAAGATTACAGAATTCGATAAGTGAAAAGAAATAATGGTCAATCAACTGAAAAGAAAACTACCACCATATATCCGTGAGAATTTTGTTGATGATTTGCATAACATGACACAATTAAATCGTAACTCAGAAATTAGAAAAATCGAAACAGAAAATTTTTAAATTACCGATTCGGGAATTCGAGAGAAATAACTCAACTACAAATGCAAGACAAATAAGCGCTAGCCAAGCAAGGCAAAGAAGTATCATCTTCTTTCGATAACAATTTGTAATGTCATATTGAATTTTCTAGCATTAATTGTTATTCTTGTCAGGCCACAATTATTATTTAGTTTTATCAAGAATTGATAAATATCGAATTCAACATCGTGGAAATAGCTGCTTAGAACTACGAACTACGTAGTTTGCATTAATCTTTGACGTTTGGTAATGCTTCTTAAATTCTCATTTCTTTCTACGTGGGCCAGAATATCCACAAGACTTTGAAAATTAATTTAAAAAGAATAAAGCGAAAAAATCATACGTACGATCAAAAATCACAACACTTTTAGCATTTTCTTCGTTACCATGTGCGTTTGTTTGAGTTTTTAAGTCCGCCATTAGACAGTGACTTCAGTGCCCCCTATAGTTCGTTAGAGTTGCGAATTGTCAGTTCTTCGGTATTGAAACTTTAAACAATTTTATTAAAAAAAAAAATTGCTATTTAAACTTCAATTTTTAATGAAGCAAGTAACCTGGAATTTTCTAAAAAACATCCTGGAAAACCTGGAAAAGTCGGGGAATTTTTTTTAACTAAAGTGTATGAACCCTGAAATGTAACAACAGCTAAAAAATAGCAACAGAAGTGTTGGACTTTAGTAGTATACAATACAGGGTGTTTCAGATTCAGTTAACTGTTTCAGAACCCTCGCTCCTAATTCCGTAACCCAGCTCTCGAATACGCTACCTTGCGGTGATTTATAAAATTAAAGAAAAAGGTAAAACATTGCGTTCCACGTGTCTGTTGGTAAACATAGGCAGTTTGTTATGAGTATTTATTAACGCATTGCATGAAATTATCAACAAATATGCTTGTCTATTCGGTGCATTTTTTTTTTTTTTTTGAAAGAGGATAAAGTTATACCAGGTAATTTTTTAAATATTTTATTGTTTTGTGGGAATTTGTAAGAATATGGTTTTTTTTTAAACCTTAAGCTCGAAAGAAGGATCTAATGACATTATTAGCAGAAGACTAATGACTTTTATCTCCGACTAATTCAAAAATAATTTAACTAACCTCATTTTACAGCAGCATTTATAGTTGGAATGGACAGTTTGCAAAATATTTTCTCGAATATATCATCGAATATATCATGTGTGGATTAAGATGGTAGAAAGATTAACAGAATTCGATAAGTTTAAAGAAATAATGGAAGATCAATTAAAAAGACAACTACCACCATGCATCCATGAGAATTTTATTGATGATGCATGACAGAATTAAATCATAATACAGAAATTAGAAATATACAAAGCAGAAAAAAAATTAAATGATTCAGCAGTTTGAGAAATAACTCAGCTACGAATGTAAAACAAATAGCGCTAGCCAAACTAGACTAAAGAAGTATCATCTTCCTCTTTTGATAACACAGGTAAACATAAGCTCATTATTTTCTGCATTCAAAAAGGCGTTCCCTGTAACGCCGAAACACGTGTCTGCTGTAATTTGCAAATTTGTGCTTCGTCTAACGTTGTTTTATCTTACTTTAAAGTTTTTGTTGCATGAAATATTTATAGTGTTCTTAATGGTCACAATGAAAATGTAGTTCCATCAATAATTGATAAATATGGAATTCAACACCGGGGAAATGGCTGCTTAGAACTACGAACTACGAAATTTGCATTCATTTCTAACGTTTAGTAATAATTCTTGAATTCTCATTTTTTTTCTAGGTAGACCAGAATATCCACAAGACTTTAAACATTAATTTAAAAAGAAAAAACAAGAAGTCAAGCATACAAACAAAAATTACTAGCTTATTAGCATTTTGTACGTTACGGCGTACGTTTGTTTTACCTTTTTCATCCGCCATTAGACGGTGACTGCAGTGCCCCCTATAGTTTGTTGGACCACTGACGTCAACGCTGTCGTATGCTCAACGCATAAATCCACATCCTAGAGCTTTCGCGAACTGCTTTTCCCTGATTGGCTATCCGCTGGTGAAGTCATCCAGTGACGTTTAACATATAACCGAAAATGTCACTTCCGGGCTGCGGACATTCTGTTTTAAATGTTATCTCTACGAAGAGGAAAGTGAGGTCTATATGTGTGGAATTTGAAAAGGTTTAATCCATTTATGCGGTTTAAAAAGCACTTATTTCAATACCAGGTTAGTTGAAGTATCAAATGCATTCAGTGTTATGTTCATTTTAGGTACAGATTTTATTGGAGAATTAGATAAAGTTTTGTTTACGTTCGCGTAGTGTATCATTGAGCCACATTGCATGTATTGTTACTGTTATTCACTATTTGAATTAATGAAACTATTTCGATATTAGATGAGTAAAAGTCACCAAAAAATCCGTATTTCACGAAATTTATGGGTTTTTTTTTTTTTGGTTTTTCAGAACAATACAAATGTTTGTTTACATTCGTTAAGGTGTAGTGTTGGTGTTAATTCTGCCTCTTTTTTTAAAAAAATTCTGCATATTTCAACTTAGTTATGAAGCTTTTCATGGCATTTCATAGTATGTTAAAGCATATGCAATGCGTATATTATAAAATTTTGTTTATAATCACAGATTGAACCACCCTGTTCCACGTTGTGTTGTTACTATTTCTCTCGTGAAACAAATTCATTACACATTTTTCACTTAAAAAAGCTATTCACTTTGAGATTAAGTATACCTTTTTCCCTAATTTTAATGTTTTTTATTTTTTAAACGAGATAATGTTTGTTTATGTTTGTAGTATAGATAACATCCTTCTACGTTATAACGTTTGCTGGTACCGTTTATTCTACTGATATTAAATTCTTTCTGGAATTTATTCGTCTTTAATTTTATTCTTATGGTTCAAAGTAAGTTTAAATAACAAATGCAAGCTATTGTATATGTTCACTGAAATACCATATTCGGTGTTGTGACGCATCAATTTTCACTAAGTACAGCAGGTTTACCTTACATTAAAATCCATTTGCATTGGTAATCAGTCAGTCAGAGTCAACAAAGTGAACTGCATTTCATTCATTCTATGTACTTCTTTTGTTTTTGAGAGTAAGACAAGTGTTTGCATTTGTTGAACCGATATCTGCCTGTCCTGTGTTATTTCATTTATCACCTTATTTTCTGCTGTGATTTTATAGTATTTTTTAGACATTAATTCCACTACCTCTTGAACAAAGTTAAAGCCTGGGCTCAAAAATCATATGTGTGACTTGTTCATGCTCATAGCATGTAAAATTTTAAATTGAGACGTTTAATAAATATCAATAAAGGAAAAGTTGTTGTTGGAGCTACCCATAGTTAATGATACGCAAGAGCAGTACATGGATTCAGAAAGGTTAAAAACCTCAGTTCTAGATTACCTCCTCTTAATTTAATTTAAGAAAACTTTTAATTAGATGGAAGATGTTCACATAAAAGTGTTACTGATACCCGTTTCCAAAAGTTGGCACATATGCTAATAATATTTTCCCCCATGAGCAGCATTAGAAATCACTGGTTGTCCGCTGGTCCAACGCCAGTGAAAACTGTGTCGAACCTAAGCCCTGATTACCGAAGTGGCAAACTAGGCTGTTGCCTAGGACACCCAAAAGCCCTTAACTATTTTGGCTAATTGTTAAAATTGTAAGGATTGACTCCAGAGGAGCAAAGACGACCTAGCCCCCCCCCCCCCTATGTCTTAATTAGGGGTCTTGGTCCCTGGTCCGGCCACCATGGAATAGAGTTGAAGTCCGTGAGACTAAAGTCGGAGCAAACCTATCCTGGCAGCATTGTGAAGCCTACCTAATCATAGCATTGCGATGCTGTCGGGTTAGGCTTGCCTAACAATAGTATTTGATGATCATCCGTAATTCAGAAATTTCATATTATTTACAGCTTTAATGTTTTATTTTTAAATTTGCAATAATTTCATTTGATTAAATTTAGGTAATTTTTTCTCAGATGAATTTTTAATTAAGCCAATCATAACTACATTTTGAAGATTTTACGAAAAATCAAAATTTAAGTAAAATGGTTGCAGTTAGGGATGCACCGGATACCTAATAGCTATCCGACTCATTTTTCTACTCTCCGATATCCGGCGATATCCAATCCGGCCGATCCTCTCGGGATAGGATATCCGGCAGATTTTTGCAGGATATCCGGCTGGTCATATGGTACTGTTGGGGTGGTTATCCGGTGTTGATGTGGGGGTTATCTGGTTTATATAGGTGGGGTTTAATTATAAATTTTCAATTTTTGTTAAACTTTTTGGATTATGTAATAACTTTCCATTTTTTCCTCCATTAATTTCTGCTAAAGCAAAATTAGCATATCCATCAATCCTGAGAATTCCAGCAAACTAGTAGTAAACAGTTTTTTGGCCCTCTCAGATTCAATGAGATGACATATGTCTCCAGCTTGGATATTCACTATTCCAGACTGATGAGTTAATAACAAGGACAAAACTGCACTCGATGTGCGTAATAACTAGTTTGTCAGTGTATTGCATGTATTTCTGACTTTGAGGTGATAACTTACTGTTTAACATTACCAATGTTTGTTTTTCACAGAAAAACTATCTTTGTACCAAACGCCACTTCTTTGAGGGTCATGGATCTGGACAAATTCTGGATTTTAGGGAATTCGCCTTAGTTATGAGCCCAGATAGAGTGATTTGTTTGCATAGGCCCAAGTTCAGATGCAATGGGGGTCCAAAGTTGCTAATTTGGTTCCAGAAACTCAATGGTATTTTCTTTGGAATCATTTGTTTTTTAAAACCACTAGTAAACATTAAATTCAGTACACTCAAACATGTTTTTGTGTAGTGAATGTTGATTGCATGAAAACAATTCTAATAAAATAATTGTTTGCAACTTCATGAGTAGCTGTAAAACGTTTTTGCAACAAAAACTACTGCTAAATTGTACAAAAAAGACCGCACAAAAACAAGTTTAAGTGTAAAGTTCTGTTTTGTTTTGTAATTTTTTGCTTCAAAATATTAAAAATGAATTTTTGAATTTCTGGAATGTATTAAATGTGTTTTTCATGAGCCCTTTTTAAGTTCACCCTTTAAATTTGTTAGCTACAATCTGATGTAGGAACACATTTCAAGTTTAACTACATTTGGTGTTTAGTCGACCAGTCATTTTGTTTACGGACTAGTTACTTTTTCTAAGGATTTCTAAACATTGCTATTAGCATTCATTGAATAATTTTGGATTTTTGTTTCATATCTGATTATATGTAAATATTTATGATTTTCTATTCTATATTCAACATTTAACAACATAACTGTCAAAAATTAATTACAGTTATTAAAACTTAAAACATTGTGTCAATTGGTTTTTGTGAGTGGTGGCACTAGCCAGACATTTAAAAATGTACCTCATTTTCATACCGTTTACAAGTTTTTAATATGTCACAAAATATCACAGTGCAGATTTACAAATTGTTATTCAATGTTTCGTGTACAAATTTTCTGAAGTTGAATTCATGGAAAAGTTCTGAATTTTTTTCCAACTTTAGAAAAGCTTTCGTTACAATAATTTTACAATTAGTTCTCTGTTGCAGCATTTTTAATTTATTTTCAATTATTTACAGCTCATAATGATCATTTAATTTTACTTCTGTCATTTTCTGAAGTATTTTTAAAGAAAACAAATTAGCCTAGGTCGAAAGAAATTAAACCTATAATGTTATGTGTATGTATTTTTTATTATTCAGTGTTCTAGAACTTGTGGGTAGTTCTCAAAAGGTGGGAGCAAACACAGACTTCAACTTTGAAGCTTCAACACCAAATAACTTTCATTTTAATTAACTCTAAAATTTTTGAGGTAAATTATAATGCTGTATAGAGACAAGAATTGACATAAATTATGGAAAAAAAGCTCTTTAAATGCCCTTAAAAAATATTTTCTTTGCTAAATGGCACAATTTTGGACATACCAAAACGTTAACTGAGCAAATGTACCATTAAAAAAATTTTTTTTAAAATTATTTCCATACGTTTCAAAAAATAATTAAAGGCATGAATCTTACACTGAATAATTTTTTGTTAATATTTTACACAAATAACAAAAGTAAAGACAGATTATTTACTTTGTAAACGATTTTAGAAAAAAGTAAGTTTGAAATTTGATGTATGTCCAAAACTTACGATCTTTACAATGCTATTATTTGAGAACTATGTATATGATGTTTTCGTTTTAAAGGTATTTATCGATCCTCAGAATCGGTTTTTAATTGTTTAAAAGTGTTTTCATAAGCTTTTATGCAGTATCTTAGAAGAAAAATAATTTTTCTTAAACATACATGTGAGATGTCCAAATGGCGTTACGATCTTGACGCCGATAATTCTGTCCGTTTATTTATAATTTTTTTATAATACACTGTCTTCTAACATCAATAAAAAAGATTATTATGATGTTATCTTCTTTAATCCATAGGTATTTTGCATAATTAATACGTTACACATTGAACAATACATAAATTACAGTAGAAACATGGCTGTTTATGATCGAACGAAAGCCATTTTGCGCGAAAATCGCCAAGCAAACCTCCGTTGGCGACAACACACTATACGATAAGCTAAAGGTTACCAGAGGGGGATTCCAGTTTGACAAATGTAGTTAATCGTCAGCTGCACCAGTTTTGGCGACTTTATCACCTGCACTAGCAAAATTTTTTTTTTTCCCGCCGCTTTTATTATTTTAGAATTTTTTTTTCTCTTCTTTCTTTTGGAAACATAATTCAAACGATCTCCAAATAGAAATACGAATTTCTTTTTTCAATAATTTTTTTTAGACATCGTTTTAATTCTTATGACATTAGAAAATATATTCATTATTAAAACTGATGTCACTTTTTACATTCTTTCTTAAAGCATATTTTGTTTATTTTTCCTTTAAAAATATATATGTCGTATTTATTTGTCTCTATTTTTATTCCTTATTTGTCCCAAAAAATCAAACTACAAGTTTGTATAATTATTTCCATGAAGCTTTTTTCTACCTTTCATCAACTTCTTCAAAATCATTCCAAAACTTTATTATATGTAAAGAGCAGTATGTATAGCCATTCAAGTACTTCATTACTATTCTCTTTATCATTAATTGCAAAATTCAAAAAGTAGTAAATAAAATTTTCATTGGAAAAGTTAAAAATCAGATTAACAGTTGTCAAAAATGGTGAAACTTACATTATGATGATGTCCAAAATCCGTTACCTACAGGACAACAATGTCCAAAATCTGTTACCTACAGATTGCTAATTTAATTTGCTAATTAACAATTTTTACAAATACCTGCTGTCTTTTCATGTTCATATATTGTGTTCTAGGTATGCATACTATAGAATAAAAGCAAAATTGATATCAAATTCGAAAATTTTTGAAATTGCTCAAAGTTAACTTTTTTGTTCCCACCTTTTGAGAACTGCCCTTGTACTTATTTTATTTCCTCACATATTGATTTTACCCCCTTTTTCAATCAAAAATACTTAACTGAAAGTAACTGCTTTATGTATGAAATGAAATTGTAAGAGAATGTCTTACATTTTAAAAACCACCAGAAAGAAAGCTTTGTAGTGAAATCTCTCCGACAATCAGTATAAATTCTAGCATGAAATAATTATGATAGACTTATTAAAACAGTGTTTGGAATTTAACTTCAATACACAAATTTATTCCATTTTTTAAACATTTAACTTTTTATCATTAATTTTAAATATTGGCTATATTTCAAATTCCAACCCTATATTTTAGTGTAAATTTCATTGTTTTGATCTGAAATATTGTGCAAATTTTAGACTGTTGAAACTGAGAAGCAAAGGGATGTAAATGGACACTTTCAAGTTTTCAGTAAAAAATGTTTGAAGTTGCCATCATAGGCTTTCATTAACCTTTTACAAGCCCCCTCCAAATTGTTTACGCCTACGGCTCTACACATATTTTCCCCCTCATTTTAAAAAAAAATCTTGGGCCCCCTTCAGGCTCAAGCCAACAGGTGTCCTTTCTCCACCCCCCTGCTACTATCTTTTGCCCCAAAACAGAGGAGAGGTTCACCTACCTTTTGTCCCAGTTATCTCTAATTTAATTTTGGCACCTGCATCCCTTTGCTTCTCACTGCCTCAATTGCAAATTTCAGGTCAGTGGGTTTGAGAATTGACTGTGTACATTACAACACATATTTTTTATTTATATTTTTAAAATGCACTTTATGATATAATTATTATTATTATTATTATTATTTTTTTTTTTCAAATTTTCTTGAATGAAAATAGTGAAATAGTTTAAATATCCCTACTGTTACCTTTTTTGGAAGATTGGCAAAACTTTTCAGATAAAAATTTTAGGTACAGATTCCGAATTCTCAAAATATCTTTGGAATCAGTAGCATTCGTTATTTGTTACATTTAAAAAACAGCTGATTTTTATCTGTATCATTCACAACAACTGCATCACCATGGTTTTAAATTTCTAAAATCTTAGTTCCATACTATGATTTTTTTCTTCAAGTTACTTGATATGTATGTAGTTAGATTTATTAACAGAAAATAAACCTTGTCTTTTTTGTTTCCCATATTTCTTCCTATAAATGAATATATTCGTTCCTTTTACAGATGGCATTGTTAAATGGTTTGATTTGTCACACCCGAGTTCAGAATAATACGCAGCTACATTTGATGTATTGCAGTTTTATGGTTATGAGGAGCCCTTTTCTTCAATGTAAAAGAAGTGAGCTTATCGATGACATCTGGCAGAACACAGAATGTTGACACACAAAAAAAAAAAAACTGCAATAAATGCAGCGGCTTACCGCAATGCAAATTTATAAGTCTTTGTCATCTTTTAAGGGATTCCAGAAAATCACTAGGCACCTGGTGCACTACAAAGGTCAAAAGAAGTGAGGAGGCTTCGGTGCCTCCAAAGCTGAATGTGTATTTTTAAATTTGGCTTACATTATTAGTTTTTAACATTACTGGTTAAAAGGCCTCTATATATATATGGAACATAGCATGAAAAATTACATTGGATAACCATTGTAAACTGCCCATTTCCAATTAAAAAGTTCTATTCTTATGAAATATGAGAAAAGTCTATTTATTTGTAAATTTTGTTTTCATGAAATAAATTAATCCAGCCTGTAAAAATCACTTTTCAATCTATCATTAATATTTATCTTTTGAAGTAAGGGAGCAGTTTTCCCTCCTGCACGAGAAGCCTATGCTGAAAACTTAACTATATTGGAAGCTGGTAAACTATTTGGGGAAATATTCCCTTTATTCTTCCTACATTAACAATGTACAGTTAAACTTGTAAGTTGACCACCTGTCTAAGTTGACCGCCAAAGTACTGCACCGCGAGTGGTCAACTTACACAGGTTTCACTGTATCCCCATCTGCTGCATTGCATTAAATTACTCAAATTGTGTAAACATTCATGATAATAAAAAAATATTAAATCAACACATTTAAAAATTAATTAAACAGTACTGAAGAAATTTTTTTTTAAGTTCATCCCATTTAGTTTTGTTTTTTAAAAGTTTCTGCCGAAAAACTTATGCTTAAATAATCCACTTTAAGAATAACTACATTTCCAGGAAATGAATATTTGTTATTTCTCTGACATTTCTTGAATTAAATACCCATTAAAAAGAAAAGCAAGACAAATATATACTTTTAAAAAGATTTATTCTTTTGAATGTTAGATATTTTTTTTGCATAACTTTTAATTTTTTTTTACATACATTCATAATATGTACCAATCCAACAATCAATACAAACACCTTAAGCTGTGAGCAAATATCAGTTCATAAGAAAAACGTATTGCTAGGCTAATGACTCCAGACACTCCAGTTTTGATGACCATAGTTCGAGTCTTGGAAACCCTGGAAATTCACTGAAAAAGAATTAACGAATTTTTTTCAGACCTGGAAAAGTCATGGAAAAATGTCCTAGACAAAGAGAAAGTAATATTAACTAAAGCAGCATTAGAAATCTTAAGTAATTTAACAGAATAGCACACAAAAGCTATTAAAAGTGGAAAATTCAATTTATCCCTAAATCAAATCTGAACTTTGAAATCTCATTGCATTCACTTATATCGCAGCCGCTTGCCTTTTTTTTGCGATGTGATTTTACTGCTTGGGCATCACTTATTTTGAATTCACTCATTTTCAACACCTCTTATGATTCATATTCCGTAGTAGCGAAATTTCTCGTTCTTAGTTTTGCCACGCCCACTCAAAAAAAGTGATTTAATTGCATCCGAGTTCGACTCCATCACTCGTAAGAACTTTATTATTAAATTTATCAGAGTTTATCTTAATTTGTTGAAGGTTTTAGAAAATAAAGATCTTTAGTCAGGCAATAGAATACAGTAAAAGAGGAATTCTTATACTCTAAAACAGTAGTGCCCAACATATGGCCCTCAAAATAATCCATGCTACCCACTGCTACGTTCAATGTCAGGAATCAAACATGTTTTGAAATTTCTGAACTTATTAATCAATATGCATTTGAAAATGTTCAAATAAGTAAACAAAACAAGTATACTTTTGAATCAGAAGATTGATTCATTACTGAATTTTTTTTCAAAAAAAGATTTGGTTTAGAAACATAAAAAACTAAACTATGTGGCTTTACTATAAAGAACCAAAATACTATCAAGTTATGTGGATGATTAAATGTACTGTTGACACTAAGGCAACTTTTGAGGCAAATTTATTGGAACTTAGTGATGACTCATTCAATCTTTGTCTCATTCATTATCATTCTGCCAGTTTACAAAAAAACATCAGACATTTAAGCATCATACTTGTTTCACTGCATTTGTACTTCACTTAAATTTATATGATGAAGACAAATAAGAATAGTCTGGTTTTTTAAGTGTACAATTATAATTTTTCCATTATGAGTAAGTGCTTCTATGAGGCTGTGGCATTCATGTAGACGTTTTGCTAATGCTCATTTCCAAAAATTAACAAATTTGAGATTAAATAGTGCTATTCTCTTCATATAACAAGGTCATGAACAAGTCATGTAATTTTTTCATCTAAATAGAGTATGAACACTGGATGACCTAGGAAAAAATGCTGCACACAAATCCTTTTTGAGTATGAAAGGTTTAAAACAGAGGTTTGACACTCCATTCTGTGAGAAAAACTGTTTTCTCTACTGCATTAAACAATAAGTAGGCAGACTGTAGTATAGAACATTAATAATCCCATCACAGAAAAATAAATAAAAAAAGGTGAAGTAAAAAAGAAATAATTAAAGCTGAAGTAATAATGTGGTGACAAAACATTTATATTTAAAAAAAAATTATCTTTAACATAAAATATGCAAAAGTTTAGCAGAACAATAGTTATGACTAATCTGATGTTTTCTAAATAAAATTTACATAAAATATGAATGACAGTTTACCATGAAATAATTTGTGTCTTTATGATAGACATTCGTTAAGTCATTTAAATTAATTCTTTCATTAAAAAAGGAATGAAGCTGTGGCATGGCAAGCGTACCTAGGACAGGGTGTAATTTTTAAAGAACAAATGTAGCTCTGTAATCATTACAACAAAATTTAATGTGTTAATAGTCTGCATTCCATTTGATATTCATCACTTTTTACTTTCGTCTGAAATGTGTATATTTCTTAGTATTATTTAATTTAATTACTGAATGCGCTATTTATTGTGTGGTCAACAAAAGAAATTAGATAGAACAGAGAATGTTTTTGGATGGGGAAAAAAGTTTTTTCTCACCCGTTGATGGCGAAATATATATATATAATTTTTTTTTTGTATCAACAATTCTTACTTATTCATTTCTAATTTATTCAAAAAATTTCTCAGCAAGAATCTTTGCGAAAACCGATGAATATTATTTGATTGTCCCGGGAAATTATTTGATTAAGTGGGGATGGTTAACATTGTGTTAATGGGGAAATATTTTTGTTCTGGGAGGTTTTTATTTGTTATCCCATTAAACGTGGCTGACAGTATTTCAATTTTTTGAATGAAGTTATTTTTTCGGTTTCCTCACGTGATAGTTCTCGTGCAGGATACATATTTATGATTACTTAGTAGTAATGTATGTAAAAGGTAATAAATATGTCAGGTTCTTGAATGATCCAACAGACTAACTAAATATATTTTTAATTCTTACTGTCTAAAATTATTTAAATGATTATGCATAAATATTAACATAACAAAACTGAATTATACCTTATATTTCTGGTCCAATTTTCTCCTGCTTCTCATCTTTTGAGAATCTGAGCCATCACGCCCACTGAAGTGATTGCAAAACGTGAACAAAAAAATTCAGGGTTCTAAAAGAAAAAAGGAATATATCAAAAGATAAACACATAACATACATGTATATATAATATATGTATAAATATACATAAACACAACTAAGCAGATAAAATGTTCTCATCAAAATATTCAAAAATCATCAGATTTATAAGTAAATAACACATTTCAATTAAGCAATTTTCAGCATATATTCTTAGAAATCATGTTTGAATGATATTGAAAAATGAGTGTCGGCTAAAAGCAAGCACTGAAGGTATTACACACCTAAACAAAATACTTGGAATTTTGATAGTAAAAGTCACAGTGTAGAACAGCTTAAAGACCAAAACTTTTCCTAGACTACCTTGGAATTCCATTGTTTTCTGATGCAAGATGCAGATTTGCCCTTTCTCTTACCTTGCCTCCTTTGGGTATTGTCACCATCATATAACTTTCTTGAAGAAAAATATTTTTTACAAAAATTTGTTGCTTTTGACGACATAGTTTTAAAGTTTAAACTATGTCTAGAAAATCTTTGCATCACAGCTCAAAATGTTCTGTTTGAAATGCTTTAGACATTTAGACAAAATTTTTTTAAATGTAAAGCTATGAAAAAAATTTTAAGAAAAAATTAATAAAAGCAGAAAATAACACCAACACTACATAACAAATGACATTATAGGTGGATATAGGTTCAGCAAATGTGGACAAACGTCTAAATCTGAAGAACAAAAAACGGTATATGAAATGTATGAAATACATATATGTATTTTGTAACTTTAGTTTAAATCTTTTACCTATGCAAATGGTTAGTAATCCAAGAAAAACCTGCAGAAAATTAAGGCTAATAAGTTCTAGGAAGAAATTAATATTTGCAGAATAAACAGAATCGTCAAACGATATAACGTATGCTATCGGTGCGACGAATTGTAAACAAGCATTCATTTTATTTTCAAAAAAAAGGAAAAAAAAACACATAAAATTAAAGAAATGCCGCTTATTTGGTGACTTTAACTCATTTAATCTCAATGTAACTTGTTTTTAATGAGAGAAAAATGTGTAACGCATTTGTTTAGAGTTTAAAATAGTAGCAACACAACGTAGAAAAGGGTGGTTCATTCAGTGATTATAAACAAAATTTTATGATATACGCCTTGCATAAAATGCTTTAACAGACTATAAAATGTCATAAAAAGCTTCATAACTGAGTTGAAATAAGCAGAATTTTTTTAACAAGAGGCAAAATTAACAACAACACTTCACCTCAACGAATGTAAACAAACATTTATGTTATTCTGAAAAATCGAAGAAAAAACCAATAAATTTCATGAAATACGGATTTTTTGGTGACTTTTACTCATCTAATATGAAAATAGTTTCATCAATTCAAGTAGTTTTCGATGGAAGGAAAATGTACGACTATATAATAACACCACTTGCAGAATGGTGGCTCAATGGTTCACTATGCGAACGTAAACAAAACTTTATCTATCTCTCAAATAAAATCTGTATTTAAAATGAACATAAGACTGATTGCATTTGATGCTTCGACTTACCTGGTATTGAAATAAGTGCTTTTGAAACCGAAGAAGTAGATAAAACCTTTCCTAATTTCCCAAATATTATACCTCACTCAGCATTCTCGTAGGATTAACATGGTAAAGTAGAGCTGGCATGTAAGGGAGTGACGTCACACGCATACACTTCATTTCCGGTTAAACGGTAGACGTCACGCCAGCATGGTAGCCAATCAGGGAAAAGCCCTTCGCGAAAGCTCTAGGATGTGGATTTATGCGTGATCAACCAACTGGTAGCTACCGGTAGAGGTTGTCGAACGTAAGTTTGCGAAAAAAAAAAAACCTAACGAAATTTTATAAAATTAAATACAGTGAAATATATGATTCTAAAACTCGTTTAAAACATTCTCATTTCTCTTTTATTAAGTGTAACCAGCAGAAAATGTTTTGGCAACCATAACGTCACGAATTGGGCGCCCTCTTGTAGCAATACAGAATTGCTACCAAACTTTCAGTCATTGTATTTCTGTATTTGATTGTCTTAATTTTACTCCAGTCTTTTAAACCAATGAGAGGCTTGGAACGGTTTTCTGTTTTGGCGGAATTTATGTGACATGTGAAGGTATAAAATACGCTGTAGTGTGAATATTGCGAGTGAAAAAAAATTTAAATCCCTCGTTGCAGTGTCTTGTGTGCTAGCAAGCGGTTAAATTCTATTTTGTGCTATCTGTTTTTTCTAGGAGCAAGTTAATTTTTGAACGTTTGTCTCGTACTTATTCGTCTAGTTTCGTTGACTTAAAGTGCGTTTCTTGATTTTTCTCTGCTGGAATATTAAGTGTTTACATATTGCAAGAAGATGAATAACAATGAATGTAAGTTTCTTTTTTTATCCGTGATTCTTACTATTGGGATAATGTACTGTAAATGCTTTTTTTAGTTTATATATTTGAAACATACGGGTCATATTTTCTTCTTTTTTCCAATGCTCAATAAGTATATAGTATTTGAATTAATATCATAATTTTTAAAGATATTTTTGAAAAAAAAAAAAAAGGCATAGTCGTGCGTATGGGGGGAGGGGATCTTTTTAAAACAAACTCTATTACGAAATAGAGAATCAATTTGTAGACATGATAATTCAATTTCAAATGCTGTTATGTGATTCAACTCCTAAAAAATTTTTTAGGGCAGAGCACCTGGGGGGCAAATCCGAGTACAATTTAAGCCCTCCAAAATTTTAGCTCAAGGATGCCCAAATTCTTAAGCTCAATGCATACCTGGAACAGCCTTGTGCTATGTAACAAACAGCCCAGATATCACATCCAGAGGCTGCAGTTTCGTTCTTCTTATAACTCATCAGTCTAATGCCACTCTGAGCTTCAATGAGATGATGTATGCCCCCAGCTATGTTATTCACTAATCTAGACTGATGAGTGCGAAACTAATCTCTGGATATGATAACCATACTTTCTGGTATATTGCTTGTAGTTCTGCCTTAGCCCTGGCTTACAGGCGATTCTGCACAATTCCATGGTGTCGGACGTAAAAAATGAAGAAAAATTTCTCAGTTTTAATTCCATTTACCAAATATCAACTGTTCCAAAATGATCAAATTTATTTACAAGATACTTACTACATCCCACTGAATAAAAAATCATGTTAGTTTTTCAAAATAAATCTCTAAAGTATAAATTAAAAAAATTTAAAGAGTTGGTGTCGGGCGTAAACACACAAATAGTAAAATTGTTGGTTCACTTAAAAATGATTAAAAGTCTGTGAATTGGCTTACATTTTAATTTTAAAAATAGCATAATTCTAAAGTACACTTATGATTGAAGCATATATGCCAGTTTTCAAATGATATTATAAGGAATAAAATTATTTTAAAAAATAATTTTAGCTGGTGTCGGACGTAAATTTTTGGTGTTGGACGTAAATTGTTCATATTGAATGTAAACTATTGCTCTTAAATGTAAATACATAACAATGATTACAGTAATGAATATGTAAATTATAGGTTACATATACTGAAACAAAATTTACCAAGTAAATTCAAAAGTAGGGTTGATTGGGGGAATTGGGACACTGGGGTAAGTGGGTCACCCCCCAAAAACTAAGATATCCATATGGTTATTATACTTTTTTACATTGATCATGTCATAGTTAATCATAGTGATTAGTTTTGCATATATTTGGGTTATGTAGAATTTTTTTTTGTAAGTCAGAGAACATAGTCAAAAAAAAAAAAAAAAAAATCTGAACAATATTTTTTGGCGAGTTTAAGCAGCATTTTTCAAAGAAGTGTTTCCCTGTTAGCATTTATTTTTATGATCATTAAACATCCATGTACAGTTTAATTTAAAGTGCGTACTGCAGTCAGAATTTTTGAGTGAAATATTATTAAAACCTGTTTTAGAGGAGGGGACCCCTGTAAGCTTACCCCGTAAAATTTTGCTATAAGACGTCCCCACACTATGGGGTAAGTATTCCCCCCCCCCCTAACAGTGAGGATTTGAAAATCAAAAGCAACTTTGATGAAATATTTGTATTACTAAAATACAAGACAACTGTGATGACTTAGTAGGAATTGATAATTCAGCTATCAAGATTTATATGGGTTGAATGTTGATAATGGTTCTTCCTTAGCCAACTTTACGCAGACGCAGTCATTTAGTGTTTCTAATTTCTTTTTACACTTATAGTTTTGGCAAATTTGTCAAAATTGATCTTAATCAACTGTATTACGTTCATTCAACACACCTTTTCTCAAAAGGGGTCCGAGTCATTCCACGTCAAATCAACACAATTTGGAGCAATTTTAGGACGCACCGTCACAGATCTGGATGAAACTTGGTACATCAAGAGATTTAACCTAGTTATGAATGAAAATGCTAAAAAAAAAAATTTTCTTTCTCCTCATTTAGCAGTTATTAATTATTGATTATTCAAATTTTTGTTAAAAAATGCTACACTTTGAGTCTGTTAATCCTTGTTTTCTCAGAAACTATAAAAGATACAAGCCTGATATTGGTCTTGTTTTAAAGCTCTTTTAATCTGCTTCAATTTGATATGCAACTTAATGAAATTCAAAATTTTTTAATTTAAAATTAAATTTAAATAAATTTTAAAATTTAAATTTCTCAAAAACAGACAATTTTAAAATTTTGAAAAAAATCACAAAATTACTTTGTGTTATCCTCTCACATCTCACCAAGTTTCATATTGGGATCTTAATGGGATCAGTTGATACAGGGAGGACAAGTTTCACATATCTGCCAAAATATGGGTTATTGTGCTGAATAGTTATTATTTTATGTGCAAAAAAATAAATAAATAAATAAATATGCTTCATACATGTTCACTTTTTTATGCAGAACTGTCTACTAGAAATGAAGTTTTTCTTAGTACGATTTGTTCCTGAAAAATAACTCGTTAATAAAAATATTAATCATCTAAATCTCATTTTATTGAGAAAAATAAATTAAAAAGAAATAAAATTTTAAAAAAGGAAAGGACAGACCCCGAAGAGTTCCTATTTTTCCTACTTTTTCCTACTTTTTAGAGCTCTCTCCTTATTTTCCTACTTTTTCCTTTTTTTTCCTACTTTTTTTTTTCTTTAGTATAGCACTTCTAATTGTGCATTGATTCTTATTTTTACAATGCCGCACAAATAATTTTCTGCATTTTTTAATTTTGAAAAGCAAATGAAACAAGCGGATCCCGGGCTTTTCATTGAGTGACTACAGTAATTTCTGGAAGGAACGCCGCAGCGTTTGCTTGTTTAAAAGTTGAATTTTCGTGACTTTTTTGCTGTTGCGGCATTTATGATCGACTTTTCTTTTAATCGCCTTGACTTCAGTCCTACTGTTTTAACGAAACAATAAAGAAATAGATACTGGCACATTCTGATGCAATTATATATTATTTACCTGTCAATTAGAAGCTTTAATTAAAGTAAACGGCCCACTGTTCAAAAATACGGAAAAAGCCGAATTTCCTATTCTCCTATTTAAATAGAAAGGCAATTTAAAACCTTAAAAGGAACGTAAGGAAGCAAAAAATGAAAAACCTGTACACTGTACATATTTTATTGATGTTAGTACAAAATAAAAGGGACAGATACCAGAAATTTGCAAAAACGGATCACTTAAAAAATAAACGCTGAAAGTAACTTTTTTCATACATAAATATGATTATTGTTCATTCTAAATCGTAAATATAATTATAAAATTTATAAAATTTCATTTTCTTTCCTTGCAAAGAGTGAGTTTGCAAAAAAAAAAAAAAACACGGCAAAACCTACATGAGCAAAACGTTCCCGATTTTTGGATAAAAATCGGAAATCAATTTAATTGCAAGATTCTGTTTTTGTTTTTATTTCTTCACATTTTTAAAAGTTAGGGGACTGAGCCACAAGCCAGTATGTACTGTTTTTTTTTCAATGGGTATTTTCTACTCTGATACATCATCAATATCGAGAAGTTGCTCATCATTTTTATATGCTGCGTTTATGGCAATGCGGCATTTCTGCACATTTAAAATTTTTTTGACAGACTCTTACGCTTTTTGGAGTGCGGCAATTATACCGATGCGGCGTATCTACTGCAAGTTATTGTGCTCAGGGCGCCTGATCAAAGGGAGGGGAGAAAGAGATATATGCAGGAATTTGATGCCAGGTGCTTCCCCCTTACTCTCAATTTCGTGAACAATTTCCGAATAAATATTTTTGTTGTATGGTGAGTGCTGAGAGAAACTACGTGCCTTCCATTTTATGCACAGAGAAACATTAGTAACTGATCTTTGTCTTTGATACAAATGTTATGTTTACCACAAATGGATTTTTTCTTGTTTTTTTTCCGTTACAAAAATTTTGGAACAAGAAGGAGGTAAAAAATCATCAAACAACAATATTCGTTTTTATTGCTTAAAACTGGCCCGTAATTTTGATTTTTCTCCCGGGGGTGGTCAGCCAAGGATGTATACTGAATGCAAATTTTATCTTAAAACAACAAAAACCTCACAAACTTGTATAGTTATGTATTAATTTTCAAAAACCAGGGAGGGGAGAAATTGACCCAACTGACCACCAAATGACATGCCTGAAACAAAAATTTATGTTGAATGCTAAAAATACATAACATAATGCGCTCTTTAGTTTACTGTTTACCTATTTCGTTATTTATTTAGTTAAATTATTTTATTATAAATTTTATTTCCCATATTTAACAAGAAATTTATTTTATATATAGTTCTGCATTTTCGTTCTCCCCCCCCCTTTTTTTTTCAAATTCAAGCATCTGCCTCTGTTTATGCAAGAATGCATGTCAGCTGTTGATTATTTTATAACTAAAACTAATTTAATATTTGCTTTACTTTTTGTATCATATTTTATGACAACAGGAGCTGAGAGTGTTACCTAGTATTTTTTAGTATTTTTAAATGATAAATGAATGCTCTCGAAGGAATGTTTTCGTTTTTGACAAAACAAATCTATATCAAAAATGGTTTTATTGCACCAAAATATGAGTTTTATAATTATTACGTAGTTTTTTTTTGCGATCATTTTATTGCGTTTTATTCTTTTAGACTTAAACATTTTATTACTGCATTGTTGAAAGGTGTTTCTTTGTTTGGATTTTATTTTCATATTTTTGTAATTAATATCTTTGTTCCCACCAGTTTATTTTTCATAATGATGTTTGTCAGCTTGTTTCTTCCATTTTGTTTTTGAAACTTGGTCTTTCGTTAAATCCCTTTAATACTTCAAAACTACTATTTGTTTATTTTTGGGACAGTTTTAAATCAAAAATACCGTTAGTTTATTTTACATTAGAAATAAAATTTACGCTAAATTTGCTTTCTCTTGACGTGTGTGTAGTCCTATTTTTTCCTACTTTTTTAAGTGATTTTTTCCTACTTTTCCTACTTTTTGAATTTTTGATTCCTCATTTCCTACTTTTGCCCTACAAAAAACCACTTTGGGGTCTGAAAGGAAGAAAGGGAAAAAAAGAAAATATTTTCTCTGGGGATGTGAACTTAAAATAATCCACTACAAAATCAGATCTGAAACAGTAAGCTACCCTTTTCACCCCCTTTGCTAACAAAATGAAACAGACTGGGGGTGGGTATTGAGAATGAGATCCAATGGTTCGTTCTGCCTCACTGCTTTTTTCTCCACCTGTCACTGGTTTGGGATTGACCAATTTTTCAATATGTTTCATGTTTTTGCTTGTGGAGTTCAGTCAGCAGTACCATAAAATCTCAAAAGCACCCCCCCCCCCTTAGTTTCAAAAGATAACTTACTAATTCCAAAAAAAGGGGGGGGGGAGGTTATAATCAAATTTTGTTTTTGTAAAATTTGCCAAAATAATTGTTTGTAGCAATATTAATTTTAGAGTACACAAAATAAATAAGTAAATAATAATTACTATTAATATTAAAGAAAAGGGAGAAATGAATTAATAAAAACCTGTCATAATTTTATGGCATGGGGGCGACAATATTTTTTTGAAAGAAAGGATTTTGCACCTTAAGTTACCAAAACCCCTTCCAAAAATAATCAAAAGCAGTACACTCACATGAACTTCTTTTGTAACACATATGAACTGAACAAAAAGATAAGTGCCCTTGCATCAAAAGGCGTCTAGACTTTTGGAAGGAATAAGACTGAAACTATTTTTTTTTTTTTTGCAAGATCCTTTTTTTTTTTTTTGTTTTGTTTAAGTCATAGTGTTTTCTTTTCTTCTTGTTGTCTTTTTTTAGGAAAGAAAACCAGCACATGAAGAGGGAAACTAAACCTCTAGAAATGCTTGCCAAATAGAGCGTAAAATATTCATTTTTATTTATTTATTTGGGGGGGGGGGGGTGAAGGGATGAAGATGATCTGAAAATTTTTAAGAGGGGGGAGGGTATATTTGGGATTGCAAATTGATCCTTCCACAAAAAAAGGGGGGGGGGGATAAAGGGATTCTTTCTGGTGTTTATAATACTTTCTTGTTCTGTAATACACAATTCCTGTTGAAACTATCTTCAGTCAGTATTCAAGCCTTGTCTTCTGCTGTGCAAACTTCATTTCTTTAACTTTCAGTTATTTTATTTCAGTTGGTTTACATCAGAACTGAAAGTCTATTTTTAAACTAATTTTGAAACTCAGCGTATTTATATTATTTGCTAAGTATTTAATTTTATCATGAATCATTTAAATTGTTGCAATCCGTTCAAAAAGTATTCTCACTCACACATAAGAAAAGGATTGAGATCTGCAATGCCATGGATGTATTCATTTGTACCAGAAATGCCTGAAAAGTCTAAAATATGTGACAGATGCAGAAAGGAGCTTTTGCGGTTGAAGAAAATCGCTGAGTCAACTATAGATAATTGTGCCTCCACTAGCCATGAATCACCAGGTGAGATATTAGATAGGGAAAGTGAGAGTGAAAATTACTCGGACAGATCATTACTTAAAGACTCATTCAGATCATTAAATGACTCTATTGTTCAGTTAGGTGAATCCCCGGTCAACAAGAAAAAAAGAAGATATAAGAAATATTCTCATATGAAAGCAAAAAAAATTAGCGCTGGGCAATTCTTTGGTAACGGAATTACACATCAGAGCAAATTTATAAGTTTTGATTGGAATTAGACTAAGTTATTATTTTTTTTAATTTATCATACTATGCATGCATAACAAGTGTTATGCACAGTAAACAAAATTTGCATTTGAAATAGTTCACAAACAATCCATACATTTTTTAGAATTTTTTTAATACTTGGTAACAGAATTACAGAAAAAAGACAAAGTTAAAAGTGATGCTAAGTCAAACTTGAATTACTGTGAATTTAAAACATGATTTTATTTATTTTTTCTGTGGTTCAATTGACCACATGTGATATTATAAAAAATATTTGTCGTTGAAAATATACTCATTAGTTAATATTTTTATTTGGAATTTAAATGGAAGTAACGGAATTACATCAACAGTAACGGAATTACATCTTATTAAGCTTTTACTTTTTAATTCAGAATTTTATTTTTAATGAGAAATATGCAGCATAACTATTGATTACATTTTACTTTACATTGTATAATTTTACAAACTGATCATTTGAAGGATAAATGACCCCTGCGATCCATTTGTGGTTCAGAAATTGTCATCAAAACATCTTTTTCTTGAATATTATCATAGTCATCTTGTGAAGGCCAGATGAAAGTGTCCCCATTTCGCTTTACAAATTTTACAAGTAGCCCAGAAGATTTTGTGGTCATCACTTGTCCTACGTAATGATGTATAGTTTCCTTTTTTTTGCTTGAAGAAGCAGGCGTATATTTAACTAAGACCCACTGGCCATTACAAATTGGTAGATTAAGTTCACTCGTCGGCTCACAGAAAGGTTTGGGATTAAAATTGTGATATGTATAATCACTTGAAAACGACATATTTTTTATTTCCATGACACCTTCGCTCATAGCTTTAGCATAATGCACATTACGCACATTAGGAATGGGTAAAATATTTTCCCATATTTTATTATACTCTTGCATATTTTTTTCTATTTCCTTTGTTTCACAGTATAACACGGTAATTTTTTCACATTTTGCTTTAGCTACACGATAAAAATCTGCAGCACTTTGTACTTGCTCTTCTTTGGACAATACTGCGGTTGACACAGTTCTTTTAACAATCCCATCAACAGCACCCTTACCATGGCTCGTGGCGAAAAACTCCCAAGTGATGTTTCTCTTCAGATGGGTGAGAGCACAAAGCAAGTACTTCTGCTTGAATTGACTTGATGCTCCATCGGAAAAAAATACTAACTCATCATATTGTTGTTTATGTCTAACTTCTAGTTCCTTAATTATTATTTTTAAAAATGTTATTACTGCATATTTGTCATGGGACATATAATCGGACACGATAACAAAGGAGTGTACATTTTCTGCTTCCCAAGCACAAACAGTAAACAGAGTAACTTGATTGTGGGACCAATAAGAAGATTGAATCTCATTTTGATTTATTGTTGTAAAATTCTCTGCAAAATCAACCTGGATAATTACTTTGGAGCTGTTGTTTTGGACATCTAGTTTCTGAAATTTGAAAGATTCTGCTTGTCTCCTCTTAATGTATGTGTGACGGAGAAAATTTGGCACTTGTTCTTGTAATGCAGCAAAGCAGTTCTCAACAGTCCCGTTTTCAACTGTCTTAAGCACTTTGGCATTATCTGTTGTCCACTGATACCATTCTATTTTCAAATCTTTGACTTCCTCAAAAGCATCACAGGCTTTAATAAAGGAAAGCTGAGGGCAATTGTTACATTCAGAGAACATACATTTTTCATTGTCTTGATTGCAAGTAATAACAGAACAAAATTCTTTGAATGATACTGGGACTTAAGGTAAAACTTTTTCTAAAGCAAGTAATAACAACCTTACATTTTCGTGGTACTTACATAAGCAAGTATTGTGAGGAACATCCTGCTGTAGCAAAACTTGCTTTGGGCGTAACATTGCAAATTTTGAAAAATTTATTTTCACATCATTATTTTGCTGCAGGAACATACTATGTGCTTCTTTTAAAGTTGAAAGCATGAATTGTTTTTGCATTTTCATTTTCTTTTTATCATTTTGTACAGTTACATAGTCTTTTTTCCCAGGACAAACCCATGATGTTTCAAGAAAAAACATTTTTACTTTACTTTTGATTTCAGAACTTAATGCAAGAGTATTTGTTTGTTTTGTCTCCCTTTGCTTACAAAGTAATCCAACATCAGAGGCAAGTTCTTTTATTACAATAATTTTTTTCCTTGGAGATCTTGGTAAATGCATCTTGACACGCTGTTTTGCTTTTCCTATTGACTGAGGTGTCATCAAATTTGTCAGAGACATTTTTGCTGAACTGGGATTGTTTGTGTCATTTTCTGAAGATTTTTTCTTTCTCATTTTGTGCTCTTGAACACGCATTCTGTTTTTCACTCTTTCACTAGCCAATTTCTTCTTACCCATACTCAATTTTGCCATTTTCTTTCTTTGTCTGTCTTGAAATTTTATTCTTTCAATTTTTTCAGGATTACTTTTTAATTTTTCTCTGTACCTCTTCATCTTTTCCTTAGCAGTTAAAGCCATTTTCAAGTTATTGTGATTTACAAAAATATAATACTAAACTTACTTAGAATTGAAACATACTGTATAACTAAGAACAACATCCAGGCAAAGCTCACCCTTGTTAAAAAAAAACATGCGTGTTCTTTTTATTGCAAAACAAAAACAAACAAGTTGAGTTGTTTTGCAACAACTTTTTATTAAAACAGCTTAACTTTTTAAAGTTTAGTTCTTTATTTTACTTCCCCAAGAAGCAGTTGTATATTAAACTAAATATAGTTTTATGTTTGCACAACTTATAATGTCCCGTTTTATTTTTATTTTTGAAAGAACAAATGAAACTGAATAATTATTTCAGATACAAAAAAACTTAACCACAGCAAGAAATGAACTAAATTTGTTTACATATATGACATTACAACTACCTGGAGTTAATTAATGCATAAAAAAGTTCAATGTAATTCCGTTACCAGTAATTCCGTTACCTATTTTGTAATTCCGTTACCGTTAATTTTACCACTAATTAAAAACATATTACAAATTTTTTTGCATCACTTTACTTCTTCAGTGTGCCACTAAGAAAAAACAGAACATCTAGTTTTTAACTACATTATTCTTAGAATAAGGAAAACTTTAATATCATTATGGTAACGGAATTACATTAAAAATTCCCATCATTATAATTTATTAATAAATACAATTAGAACATATATATTTTTAATTTTAACAATATTTCTACTAAAAGTAATCTCTTTGGTATTGAGCAGATAACAAACAAGTAAAAATTAAGCATATTTTATTATACATGAGCTTAAACTGTTTGCTCAATATGTATTTATGTAAACTGCACCCTTCTGGATGCCTGTTTAAACTTGTCTGTCTGGTATTACAAAAACCATAGATGTAAAAAAAATACTAATAAATGAAAAGTGTATACTTTTTGCTACAAATCTCCAAAATTTGATAAAAATTCGAGCTATTTTAGTTTTTGCTACCCATGTCCTGTTTCTCAAAGAATTGCCCCGCTGCAGTGAAAAGAAAACTTCTTCCAAATGCTGATTCCGATAGTGAGAAAGAGAGTCCAAATAAGGAAATGGTTGATCATTTGATACAAGTTTATCAAAATTGTAGCAGTCGAGCAAAAAAGACAATGATATTGACTCTATTGCCAGATAACTGGAGCATTAGAAAAATTTCTGAAAAATTCAAAACATTGAACTACCATGCACGCCAAGCTAAAAAGCTATTAAAACAAAAAGGGGTTTTGTCCACTTCCAATCAACATCCAAAGAAAAATTTGCCCATAGAAACTGCTGAGATTATAAAACAATTTTATGAAAGTGAAGATATAAGTAGGCCAATGCCAGGAATGAAAGATTGCATTTCAGTGAAGGACAGTGAAGGCAATAAAGTTAAAATGTCTAAAAGATTAATGCTTTGTAATCTAAAAGAAGCATACAAACTTTTTCAAGAAATGTATCACGATGTCAAAGTTGGATTCTCCAAATTTGCCGAATTAAGACCCAAGAATTGTATTTTAGCAGGACAAAGTGGTACACATGCAGTTTGTGTGTGTACCATTCATCAAAATGTTAAATTAAAAATTGAAAATTCCAAAATGAGCTGGATCATAAATGGAAAGATAAAAAAAATATACGGATTGTCTTGTAAAAATGGTGTGCAACCCAGCTTCCATTGACTGTTATTTTTCGAATTGTGCAAATTGTCCTGGCATTGATGAGATACAGAAAATATTGGAAGATGGTACAGAAGAAAATATGATTGAAACGATAACATTCCTTCCGCCAATGGATTTATGTAGACAGATGCAATCTGGAAACTTTACAAAAACCCACCAATGAGTTCATTGAAATTTTTTGTAATGATTTGAAAGTTCTTCTTCGTCACGGCTTTATAGCTAAACAGCAGAGTTCTTTTTTGACCCATACAAAAGAAAATTTGTCTCAGTTTGAGGTGGCAGTAGTTTGCGACTTTTCCGAAAACTATAGCTTTGTTTTGCAAAATGAAGCACAATCATTTCACTGGAACAGAAATCAAGCCACAATTCACCCTTTTGTTATATACTTCAAAAATGAAAACAAAATTCATCACCTTAGCTTTATTATAATCTCAGAATGTCTTGAGCACAACACAGTAGCTGTTCACCTATTTCAACAAAAGCTAATAAATTTTTTAAAATCTGAATTGGAGAAAAGGTTAGACAAAATTTTTTAACAGACTTCAAAAAGGAGGCGGTTATCAGTTCATACCGTATGTATGTTTTTTTTTTTGTTTGTCCACTCATAGCGTCTCACCTAGTGAACCGATTTTGATGATTCTTTTTTTAATGGATAGAGGATGGCTCAACTTAGGTCCCATTACTTTGTTTGACCATATTTGTTCTTTAGATAAAAAGTTATGGGCAAAAAACAGTAAATTTCCCTATTAAATGATTAAAATCATATTGTAGCGAAGTTCGCTCTTTTCATCCGTGGATAACGGTGGCTCAGTGGTAGAATTCTCATCTCCCACACGAGCAACCCGGGTTCAAATCCCGACTAGGACAAAGTGAATTTTACTAAAGTTTCGTTTCTACTGTTTCCCGTATTTTCTCGAATGTTCTATTAATTTCTGTATCTTTTCAAGTCTGGAAAGTTCCAGCACTTTTTCAAGTTGTATATAAGGAGATGTAACGTTCATTCGTGATTCTGAATAAAGATCTCGAGTTGAGACTAACGAGTATTCGCTTCATTTGGCTTTCACATTGTCTTCGCTATCTTCATCTACGCGACAATATGAAACTCATTGTTATAAAAGTTTAGTGCCATATAACTGTAACATTAATAGTAATTGTAATGATAATTTTGAATAAAGGCTTTTCTAAAGCAATACAGTGATATCGAGCCGCACTTCTTACTAGGTAACTTCTTACTTTTACTGAAATATCTACATTTACACTAAAAAGAATGAAATAAACAAATTTTGAAAAAAAAAATAGAACCGACTTCAAAATTGCTCTGAAAAGTGAAAAATAATTTTATTCTTTAAACACCTTCGATAATACTTTTACTTAAACATAATTTTTGAAGTTGGCGCAAAAACAAAAAGTAAAATCCATTGTAACCATGCTTCGTTCATATTTTTATCAAAAAATCATCCAAACTTAGGAACGAAACATTTATATCGTTACTCAAATATGCTGTCATCAATGCGTAATGCATGTGGTAGTGAAGAAACTGGACCTGGTTAAATTTATACTTGTAGTTGAGTTATGGCTGTGAATGATTTTATCGATCGTTTTTGCGCCAACTTCAAAAATTATGTTTAAAAGTATTATCGAAGGTGTTTAAAGAATAAAATTATTTTTCACTTTTTAGAGCAATTTTGAAGTCGGTTCTATTTTTTTTTATTTCTCCGATGGATCAGCTGCACAATACAAAAATAAAAAGAATTTCTTAAATCTATGCTGCCATGAAAGAGATTTTGGTATTGAGGCTGAGTGGCATTTTTCTGCCACTGCTCACGGTAAAGGCCCATGTGATGGCGTGGGTGGTACACTCAAAAGAGAAGCAGCAAGAGCAAGTCTTCAAAGGGCGTATGAAAACCAAATTACGACACCTATGCAACTGTACCAATGGGCAAAATCTGACCTTTCAAAGACCATGTACTTCAGTTACGCCAGCCAAAATGAATATATTCAAAACGCAGAACAGCTCTCTCATCGTTTCCAGCAAGCAGTGCCAATACCAGGTACCCAAAAGCTGCATGCCTTTATTCCCTCAATTCATATTATTAGCATGAATGTTTTGGAAAAAACAGAATTTCTCCGAGAGTCTCCAAATATGGTTTGAAAATACTCAAGATGTTGACCTTGGTTTAACCTGCTGTAACTTATTTATAACTGAAGTGATCAAATTTTAGACAGGCATTTCAAAATATACAACTCTTTACCTTTAAAATGACACCTCATTTGTTTACATATTTTAATTTTGAAAATTTGATCATCTGGTTGACCTTATCATGGAATTGCCCTTCTGCTATTTAGCCTTGTGTTATCATTTTTGTTGATTTGTTTTAGAGACGTACCGAGTTACTCGGTAACTACTCGGTACTTGGCCAATTTGCCGAGTACTCTGTACTCAACCAATGCTAAATAGTTGCAAAAAATTGAATATTGTCCAAGACAGATATTAAAATTTATAAAAAAGCACAAGCATATGTATAATATTCTGCAATCATTTACAATTCAAATTTACAAGCCAAATTTAAATTTTGAGAATAATGACGTTTGTGATGCTTCAATGGAATAAATCTTTATTTTAATGTCCTCAAAGTTGATAAAACTTATATATTAAAAATTGTGCAAAAAAGGTAAGTATAGAAAATATGGAATTTTTATATTAAAAATGGATTTTTGCTACAAACAAAAATTAGTTGTAAGAAATATAAAAATACTTTTGCTTAAATAATAAAAGGAAATAAAACAACGTTAAAAGCACACAGGGTTCGTATGCTCTTTCAAAACTCCTCCAATACTCCTTCATTCAGGAAATTTTCTTTAAGGTCCCTTCAAACTCCTTCATTTTGGTTTTAATTCCTTCAAAACTCCTTTCTTTTTTAGTTCAAGACTACATATTTTTTCTCTATGACAGTGACTTAAAATACTTCAATCGACACCTTAACATCGTCACTAGGGCAAAGGTATATTTAAGATTTTGATGTAGTAGTTTCGTATATTTATTTTTTTCATAAAGATGTGATTTACAAATTGAGCATAGGAGTCATAAAAGTTGAAGGTGAAAATATTATTGGATGACTAAGACATTTCATAAGTGAAGTAAAACATGCTTAAATTGTGCTTAGCTATTTTTTCAAGTTTTATAACTATTGCTTTCCCCTCAATCACACTCTCAGCAGCAAAAGTCAGTTTGTCTGATTATTTTTTAAATACTTAAAAATACAAAATAGATGTACTATATTAAGCAATTGTGTTAAAGAAAACAATTGTTTAGTAAATCGCAGTTCTAAAAATGTAAAAACGGTCATCCATGTTTGATGTCATAACTTGATGGGGAGCCGAGTTCATGAAATTGTGACAAGGGTAAGAGAAAGAGTGATAGAAAGTGACATCACACAGTTGTTACAACACTATGTTATGACATGTGACGAGGAGTAGTAAGGTGAAGTATGACATTTTGTGACAAAGGGGAAGGGGGTCAAATACGATGAATAAAAGAGCAACACCATTTAAGGACAGCCCATTAGTACTCCTTCAAAACTCTTCCAAAAATCCTTCATTTTATTTCTGAAATTGAGTACGAACCCTGGCGCAGTGCAGACACGTGTTTTGGCATTACAAAGAATTCCTTTTTCAATGCACAAAATGAGAGCTCGTGGATTTAAAGGGCATCCAACAAAAGTCGTTTTTTTTTTTGTCGAATGTCTTTACAATCTTTAGCTCACATTTTATGCACTGAAAAAGATGTTCCTTGTAACTCAGAAACAAATGTCTGCAGCGTTCCTGCACATTTGTTTTATTTGCTTTTTAAAAATTATTTATGTTTGGCGGACTAGAACTATAATAGATTGGTATAATTTGTTTTAATTCCTACTTGATTAATCTTACCTTTTATTTAAATATTTTTAATTTAAAAAATATTTTTTTTTAAATTTTTGACATAAAATTTTTTTTTATAAATAATACGTAATTAACATTCAGCAGGAATTTAGTTTTAAAAACTACTATATGAACAAGGAGGTCTACACTACTATTCCAATAAGTTCAAAATTCATCACATGTGTGTCAGTGTTTCTTCTTAAAACATAATTGGTGCTTGGTAACTCGGCCGAGTAGTGAAAGGCTGAGTACTCGGTACTCGGCTACTCGGTCAAAGTGCTACTCGGTACGTCTCTAATTTGTTTAGTTTTTTTTTTTTTTGAAAAATTTCTTAGTTATTTTTATATGGAAAATTTCCTCAACAGGAAAAAATGATCACTGGCAAAATGTTTATAATTCCTGGCACTGTCCAGCTTGTCCTCCCTTTCATGGGCGGATTTATGGGGGGGCAGAGGGGGGCAATCCCCCCCCCCCCCCAGTTTTGGGAGGACTTTACGTAGTAACAACACATCTTCCAAAAATTTTAAAAAAAAATCATTATTTTTTCGTTTTTGAATAGTTCAGAAGAGCATGGGTGGATTTATGGGACGGAGGGCAAAGGGGGAAATGCACCCCAGTTTTGGGAGAAGTTTATATAGTAACAACTTATCTTTCAAAATCTTATAACAAAAAAAATCATGATTTTTTCTTTTTCGAATAGTTCAATTAAAATGAAGAGAATAGCGAATGTCCTTTTCTGAAAGGAGAAAAGAAAAAGAAAAAAACTGAACATTAAATACAAATAGTACAGCTGACACTGGGGTACTGAAAATTAGTCTAAATTCACTATTTTGGACTGAAAACCATTTGGGCAAGTCAATGAATGAAAATATAGGCTAAACGAGCTATGCATTCAGCTGCAACACTTATAATAATTGAGGTTTGGGACCCTCCCTCCCCCTCCCCAATTTGCGCTAACAGAACGATCTACTTGTTACGGCTTGTTTTCTCTCTTTTCAGAATGTTTATTTTCAATTTGCATGATTTCAAAAACTAGATGTTTTGGGTTCTTACCGACGAAAGATTTTGAAGAACCTTCTGGATTCACACGTTCAAATGAAATTGGCTGATTTGAAATGTATGCTATTGCAAAAGAAGTACATAGCTAGAATGTTTTTGTACAGCAAAATACTATCAAATGTAACAGTTAACACCATACTCAACGAATGTATGTAACAATGAAACAAAACACTTTAAAAATTGTCCAACCATTGAACAAACAGAACGTAAAATCACTGTAAACAATGCGTTAATTTTTTAGGTGAAAAAAATAGGAATCTCAATCCCTAGCAGTTCAAAACTAAATTTCTGAGTTTAGAGAATCATACATTATAAGGAAAGCATCTGAATAAAAGAAAAAGTGAGGGAGATATATTTCCGGCACGAAAGTTTTGCACAACTCTTGTAAGATCGCATTATTACCTGTTGAAATGTTTTTATAACTGTGTTTTCTTTATTTTTCAAAGGAAAAAATTTCTATATATGAAACTAATAGTTAGAACTGTACTTTATGTGCTTGGAAAAGTTTCGGTTTTTCTTTTCTTTTTTTTTTTTTTTTTGAGAAAGAAAAGTAAATACTGTCACAAACTGAATAAACTTCAATTATCTGAACGTTCTGATTAATTGAATCTTTTTACTTAGAGGGAAAGTACCATTTTCCTTACTTTCTAAATACTGTTTAAAAATTTAGGTAAGTCATAATCATCTAAGTCTAAGTGAGACAGTTATTGTCAGTATTGAAATCTGAGTAATTCAGTCATCAGATGTTTTGGAAAAATTTGCTGAAATTTGATAAAAACCGATAAAAACCTTACACAGATTGGTTAAATCGTAAAAATCCTTTAACTGTAAAAACTGATAAATTTTCGTTACAATTACAAAAAATCAAACAAAAATCTGCAGGTAAGAGTGAATTACATGCAGGGCCGGATGTGCCTTATAAGATAAACAAGCTATAACTTAGGGCCCCTGCTTTGAAGTGGGCCCTAACTCCCAAAAAATTGTGATTCGTTCCTTAAAAAAATGGAAAGTGCTTGAAAAACTAATTTCTTTTTCTGGTACTTGAAAACCTTGAATATTTGGAAACGTGTGGCTACAAACCTTAAATTTAAAATTTTCTACCAAATTGTAGGGGGAGGAATGCCAAAATGTGTCAAATTTAGCTCCTTGCTACATCCTGCATCAAAAATGCAAAAATCATGATTTTCGCGTTTGTAACATACTAGCTGCGTTGCCCGGCTTTGCCCGGTTCTACTTGAAAATAAAAATTGCTTCAAGTGACGTATACTCAACAATCGGGCGTAAAAAATAAATTTAAAAAAAACATCATGATTTCCCTTCCAAACAATGACGGCAAATATTAAAATACTTTTAAGAAATTAAATCCAGAAAAATGGATTTAAAATGCGTAACCATGGAAACACAAAATAAAATAAGTTTAAGGAATTAAAATGCGAAAAAAAATGGTTCAAAATTTGAATGGAATCGAGATTTCTGAAACTTGATTTAAAAAGGCTTGTAACTTTTTTTCCTTTCGAGATAAAAGCTTATTTTTTCGACCATAGGTCGAGTTAATTCTGGAGTAAAAAAGGTCGCTTTTTCCAATGACGTCAAAAAGAAAGTTGTGGGACAATTCCTTCACTTTTTATTGATTTATTTAATGAAGAAAGTAGTACCTAAATTTCAGCCAAGCCTAAAAAAAATAGAGCTAAAAACGCAAATAACTCCTGCTGTAATAAAGTTAGATCATTGAAACAAATAGCGTAGAACGCGGAAAATTCTACCCTTTCGAACGATATGTAATAATAATATGTGCAAGTAATTTTTCACCCCCATATTCGGGAATTTATGTGAAAATCGGGCCTAAATTGGAATAAAAAAAGAACTATTCATCAAATTGTTTTCAAACTGATCTGCAAGCCTTCTCAGTACTTAAAGGAACAAACTGTTAAAATTTCAGCGCAATCGGCCGGGTAGTTCTCGAGTTTTGCGAGTTCAAACACACAGACGCTTTTTGGAGACTTCATTTTATACTATGTAGAGAAGAGATTACTTGAAATAAATTTTTGTGACTCACATGCTTCATATCTTGCTATTTATTTAATCCCGAATGCAGAATTTCGGAAATTCTTTTGTATTGATTGCTTTTATCTTACTTTTACTGCATATTGTTAATCTGTTTAGCCCGGGAAAAAAGTGATACGTTACCCCTCTTCCTTTTCGTTTTCTGCACTACTTATAGTTTAAAAAAAGTTGTAATGAGAAATTTAAGTTTATTTTTCCTTTTAAACTTAAAATAGCCGTTTCTTACAAAGTTTGAACAATACTGTACAACTGTATAATCTACTACTAAATTTCAGAGACTGGAAAGTGCAAATTATTGATAGGTTCTAAAATCCCTGAAAAGAATTGGTGCAGTATAGCCTACTAGGGTTCTTGAGCCAAAAACCCAATCTAACCAACCAAACCTTGAAAATAATTAGACAAGTCTTTGAAACTCCTAAGCAAAGTGTGCTTTAATTTTATTTCTTATCAAGTGTATAAATTAAGAATTGTTCAAATGGGTAGTATGTTACTCTCTTGATACCTATTCTCTAAATCTGTGCACCATTTCCTTTAAAGTATTAACTTGCATCACAAAGCACTTTTAAAGCATAAAACTTTTTAAAAAAATATTTGCCTATTATTTCCAATTAACCCTTATAAAGACATCAAAATGCAGAATTTTATATCCATTTTATATAATTTCCTCCGGGGGAGTAACCCCCGGACCCCCTAAAATTAGAGATATTCTATATCCCACTTAAAAGGGAGCCCTGCTTCACTCTCTTAATACCAGCCCCCTCTCTTTTAAGGTAAATTCAAAAAGGACAGCATGATTACACACAGTAATGAAAACAACACATAAAAAAGTAAAGAATGGTCTTATGCATCACAGAAAACAGACAGAAATGTGGGAGAGGGGGGGGGGGCAATTAAAAATGTTGCACCAAAAAAAAAAAGGAATCCTGCCCCCCCCAGGAACTCAGTCCTTAATCCGCCTATGCTCCCTTTGGTTACAGCCCTGTGTGAGCAAGGTGATCAACCAGACCTAGGAACAGGAACCAAATATGAGAACTCCGTTTGCAGAAAATGTCCTAAATCAGAAAGCAATTTTTATATTTTTATTTGCTGTTAGCAGTAATATAGAGCTTGAGAGAGGTTTTTTTTCAGAAAAATTTCTCGGAAATTATTAGAGTTCAGGGAAAGTTTTATATTTTATCTAGGTCTGTGGTCAACATTAACCAAGGATTACATACTGGCTGGAAATTATCATCAAAAACTAAAAGCTGAATACAGTGAAGCACCATTTATACGTTTCTCTTTTATACGTTTTTGTCAATTACGTGTTTTTTAATTTCATCCCTGCAAAGTCTAATACTAACGTATGCCTATTATAAGTTTTTTTCATTTGTACGCTGTCTTTTATAAATGATTCTCTGGTAAGAAAGAATGCCTGCCTGGGGGAATATGAAACATGTTGGTCCCCTTTCTACCTTTAATTTTTTTTCATGAAACTCAAATGAGCAGTTTGATTTTATAAAATGAGTGTCATTAAATATTTCTCATCTCGGAGTTTTGTGAAATTGTTTAATTCATTAAATTTTTTACATACGTTTATTTTGACAAGCTCTGTGACTCTTGTAAAGTAGATCAACGTGCCCCCACACGTGAGGTATGTCAGTCTGCCTTGCGAAAACAACTTCTATTACAATTTTAATGATAAATATTGTCCAATATTGTAACTAATTTTTTTACTTTTCTGTTTAACATGAAAAAATATTAAAGATCAATAACTTATTAAATTATTAAACTGAAGAATTTCTACTTTTGTGCTGTTTAGACCAGAACCCAGAGGCAAATACATAGGGTGGGTCATGATTTGCCGCCCCCTAAACTATTGACATATTATTTATCTCTCATCCTACATGTTGTTATCTCAAAGTAACTGTGGGATATTTTACTGTTATTTCTGGAATTAAATGTCTTATTGTTGCTTTGAGGTCACTATATGATCACAATTTAATTATTGCATATGAGATGGATGGATGTAGAATATCATGCAAATATATTAATACGCATTGTGTTCAAATACTTTATTAGACTTGTCATTTTGCCCCAATTGAGCAATTTCTAAAATGTTCAACTGGGACACCGGAATGCCCCCCCCTCTTCCCCCACCCCAGCATTATGGATGTTCAAAAGGGTTCACACCTTGGTCTGTTATTATGAGTGTTTTAGAAAGAAGTGCTATCAGAAGCTGTGAATAATGGTTCCTAATTATGAACCTAAAGCATTAGTATTTATAAATGACAAAAGCAGATAAATTTTAACATTGTAATTCTTAAATGTTGATATTTAAAGTTACTTAGTAGGAAAAACTTTGAATGAGGATACAAAAAAATTGAACGTTTACATGTCTTATTAGTCCAATCAATGATTTCGATATATAGAAAATTTCGATCTGTGGAAGTTCGATGTATGGAGGTTCGACTGTAATTTTATCTATCTAAAAATCTTTCTATGTAATTACTTATGTCCTTTTTCTTTTGAGTAAAAGCAAAGCTGAAGCGATTAGCACGCAATGATTAATCATAATTCAGCTAAATATTTTTAATGTTTTTTTCCTTTTGTAAATCTAGAAGTGAAAAAAAAATCTCTTTTGTTGAAGAAAACGAATGTCTTCCATCAATAGGTGCGGGACTTAAGAGAGTCCGTCTTCAACAAAATTATATGTAATAAAAACTAATCTTAACACAAAAAATTAGAGCTTTTTATGCTGAATCTGCATCATATCCAGGAAATTAGTTCTCTGTTCAGAATGTCTCTGCAACAATAAGAGGTTGGAAAGGTCTCAGAAAACTTAATATTTCTGTCAAATGTGTACAACTCCTGGTGCATTTACATTCAAGCCATGTTGCTCAGCATTTATTGCGAGGATCATCTCTAGTTTTGGATTGATCCATTCTAGACTTAGAAATAAACTTGGTATGCAAAAGACTACAAAACTAGTATTTATCTATCGCATGCTTCAAGGGAAAAAATATTTTGAATGAGACTAAATAAAATAAATGACAGTTAAATAAAGACGTTTATTTAATTAAGTCTGTTAGTTTGAAAGTATATGCTAGATAAATGAGCAATCTTTCTACAGATGAGCAGCCTGTTGAATTAAAATTATGCTTGAGATTTAGGTTTTTGACAATTTTGTTAAAAAACCATGTCAAAAAGAGTTTTTTTACATGACGGTAAAAACCGTGGTTAAAACCGGATAAAATCTGACTGCCGAAAACTTACCAACCCTGGGGAAGGGGGTTAAAAATGTTGAAGAAAAGTGACATCATTTATGGACAGCCTTTTACTACCAAGGAATTGGAAGAAGATTTGCAGAATTACATATATGCAGTATGAATTAACTACATACTAGTGGCATTATTTAAGGAAAGTGGACCGAGGAAGTGCAGAAAGTCAGCAGACCTCAGTTACAAATTTGTTAGAAGTAATTAATAGGTAAACATAATGAAAGTATGTTTTATTAGTCCGCAACCCTGTGAGAGGGGGAGTTAAATGTGGGAAGAGGGGAGTCAATTTTTGTGGTTTTCGATTTTATCTCAGAAAGGGCAGAAAAATGTGTTCCTGATAAAAGTAAAAGTCAACTAAATTTATTGTGAAATTGTTTTCATACGTATCAGTCATTCCATCCCAAGCAGGGACGCCGACTTGCAAAAATTGAGGGGGCACTTACTTGCATGGAAGTGTGCTAGTGCGCCTAAATACAAAAAATATTGAGAGGATGGGGGGGTACACCGCGGTTTTAACCCCGAGAAATTTTCTAAATTGGAGATGGAAAAAGTAAGTTTTAGTTTTTTAAGCATTTTAGAGTAATATATTATTAACATTAGAACCCCGAAAACTCAACTCTCGCTAACTCGACAAATGGTTAAGCTTTGAAAAAAAAAAGGCACAGTATTTTCGTAAAAAGTTAATTTAATTTATAGTATAATAATTTTGTTTTTAGACTACTACAGAATAGTGAATATATGTATGTAAAAAGATTGAACTTATATTTAAATAAATCTTAAACTATCATTTAAAAAATAAAGCATAAGATATTGCTGTCGCACTTTGATTAATAAGTGAAATAGCTAATTTAAACTTGCTTTGAATAAGGCTCAGAGTTCATTAAATAAAAATAATATCCCACAGTTAATTTGTTTAATAAAGTTAATATAGTATGTAAAAGCGGGTTTTTGTAGATTCTTATACCCTAAAAATATTTAAGTATTTGAAAATAACTAATGCAGTTTTATAGTAATACAGTAATGAAATAGAACTAGAAATTTTAAATCTAACATTCTGTATGTAGTTAATTCTCTATTTTGCAGAGATTTTTAAAATTGTTTTAAATACCAATATTAGGGCTGTCTTTAGAAAGGTGCAAACGGCGACTGCCTGACTAAATTACTGAATTTGAAGTTGTTGACGACTGGTCGAATATCCAATTCATCCAAAATATCTCAGTGGTTATGAAGAACAGCACCGTAACACTATCATTATTCACACCACTCGTTTTCAGTTAACCTGCTTTGTACCGTAAAAATTATTTGTTGTAACTCATACTGAATGTATTTTACAAGGTAACTATCTTCAAACAAGGAAAATAAAAAATACTGAGACAAATTTGTGAGTTTAGAAAGCATTAATTAACTAATAATTTTCTTAAATTATTGAGGGGGCTCTGCCCCCTCAAATTTTTTTTTTTGAGGGGGCTCGGGCCCCCTCAGGCCCTATGGAGTCGGCGCCACTGATGCCAAGTGACCTAGCGGTCCTCACTCAACCATCTCCAATTCGGATGAAACTTTATGGAGGTGTAGAGATGTCTTTGAAACTTACCTATGCACATTTTCAGTTTCCTAGATTTAAATCCTGAGGATCTAAGATCTCCCAGAAATGTGATCGAAAATGGCGGATCAGCTTTTTGTGTCAAATTGCCAAGTTCAGACAAAGTTTACAGAAAATTTTATCACGCTGGAAGCCTGAAATTTCAGGCACCTAAAGTACAATTGGCCATTAATATATTCAAGTATTTTTGTGCATTTGAGCTGTTTAGATTTTATATTGCAAGTGCGTAAACTTGTGAAAAAGCGCGACATGGAAACTTTTTCGTGGATTTTAGGTTGTCATAAAATCTGAAAAAAAAAAAAAAATATATATATATATATCAAAAGCTCGTACTTCGTTATTCTATTGTAAAAATACTTGTTTTTAATGGGTTACAGTTGCAGAGCTTAAATATGTTTATTATAAAAGATATTGTCTTCAAAAGTGGCTATCAAAACCGTTCAAGTGAAAAATAGCCTATTTTCAAAAGCGCTATAGCTCAAGTTTATCACCTCGCATCTTTTCGCTAAAACCATTAGGAAAACGATTTTTTGCTTTCAAAAGAAGTTTTTTTCCGATGTTCTTTTGTTTAAGTATAAAAAATTGAGCTTGAAATTCTGTTTCTCGTAACAAGTTGCCATGTCTAAGAGCAGGTTGTGGAAAATTTTATTAACACTGGAAGCCTAAAATTTTAGGGTGTTAAAGTAAATTTGGTTATTAACATGTTCTAGTATTTTTATGGATTTGAGTTCATTAACTTTTGTGTAGTACGCATGCAAAGTCGCAAGAAAAACGCAGTAGAGAAACTTTTTCCTGGATTTTAGAATGTCGTAAATTCTGAACAAAAATGATTCAAATGCTCGTACTTTGTAATTTCATTGTCAATATACATGTTTATAATGGGTTGTAGTTGGGTCATTCCATGTCAAATCATCAAAATTTTGGAGATTTTCAGATTTGATGTCTCAGATTTTCATGATTTTTGGTATGCAGCTATATATCATAGACTTATGAAAAATACCAAATTTCAGTTATATAGCAGAATTATTTTTAAAGTTATTAATTTTTAAAAATTGAATTTTTTTTGGAAAAATTTCATTTTTTTTTTGGCACCTTTAGATGCCTACAGGCTGGCAACCAGTGATGATATGAACCTGGGAGGGTCTCATTTTAAAGCTGTTGAATGGGGCTTTAAAATAATATGCCACAAAATAGGGGTTACAATTTCAAAAGATTTAAAATTTTTAAATTAAATTTTAAAATTAAACTATCTTAAAAAATGGCATTTTTAAAAATTTAAAAAAATTCCCAAAAGTTGTTTGTTGCATCGAAAAACATATAGCAAAACTCTATCATGGGATCAGGAAATACAGGGCTTCAGAAATACACATGTTTTGCAAATAATGTACCAAATCAGTTAAATTTTATTTTTTAACTAGCCGCCTTCGGCGACCAGCTGGTCCGCCTTTTTACGCCATTCGCCTTTTTGCACCAGGGTTGCAGCCTTAGGTGGCTGCTTAGACAATTTAGCGACGGTATTAATCAATGTTTTTCTTTATGTATCAATATTATCATTCGCCTTTTTACGCCAATGTTGCCGCCTTCAGCGGCTACTTAAAAAAATTTTGTGGCGGTATCAATTAATCTATATCTAAATCATTAGTAGTTTGAATAAAATATTTTCTAGATCTATCTCCAGTTCCGTCGTTTGGAATACTTTTAATAGAGGGGAGGGGAGACACAAATGGAGTACTCTTCATGCAAATTTTGACGAAAAATAACAAAAAGCACTCCCACTTTTATGTGAAAGCATTGTTTTTTCAAAGTCATGATGTGCGTGGAGGGGGGGGGGAATTGACACCCCGTTGAAATACCTTAAATGACGGGCACGTCTCTTTCTTGCTGTCCATCTACTATATCGACCTCCATATTTGTCTATCTATACGATCTATGCATATCTACCTCCGACAGTAATTAACAATCTTTTTTATTTATATACGTATTAATTCGAAAAAAAAAACATTTTTTGTCCACTCAATCTCTATCTCTGTATCTACCTAACCTAACCGCCAGTCCGTAACAAAAACACAGACATGCAAAAAATCGCGGGCTTTATTTATTTAATCAAAATAGCCCGCAAAATAAAAATAAAAAAAGGCTCTATGTTCCCCGTAGTGTGCAAAAAGTTACGCTTGCAAAAAAATAAAAAAATAAAAAGGTGAAGAGAAGGCTAAAGATTTCAGTTGGATCACGTGATGAGGTAAGTTCGGAACTCAGCCGGCAAGCGAACAGCTCGCGTTGCGTTCTGCATTAAAAAAATTGTAAAAAAAAAACTATTGCGTATTTTTAAACTTTTTTCTTCTGAAGGGGGCAGAATGTTTTTACTATTACCAACTAAAATTTTAGAATTGAGGGTTCAATACTTTTCGCAGGATGGGTTTCGAAAAAACTAAACCCAGAAAAAAATATAAAATAAAGGGTTTTTCAAAAATCTATAAAAAATACAAAAATTGCTCTATCTTCTAAATTTTTTTATTTATCATATTTAAAATTAAATTTCAAATACAAATACAAAAGTGACGACCAGCAACAGGCTCTGGGCCCAGCTAGACTGGTCCTAGTCAATTAACAATCCCCCGTGAAGATCAATGGTCCTCTTAAAGCTGTCTACTCCCTTGCTCATTACCACCTCTTCCGGTAACTGATGAGGTAAGTTCGGAACTCAGCCGGCAAAGCGAACAGCTCGCGTTGTGTTCTGCATTAAAAAAATTGTTAAAAAAAAACTATTGCGTATTTTTAAAAACTTTTTTCTTCTGAAGGAGGCGAAATGTTTTTACCATTAACAACTAAAATTTTAGAATTGAGGGTTCAATACTTTTCGCAGGATGGGTTTCGAAAAAAACTAAACCCCCCCCCCCCAAAAAAAAATGTAAAATAAAAGTTTTTTCAAAAATCTATAAAAAATACAAAAATTGCTCTATCTTCAAAATTTTTTTGTTCATCATATTTAAAATTAAATTTCCGACACTATAGTACAAAAAATATTTGTCTGGCGCGATTGGGTTGGGGTCTGTGAAGTTAAAAGTACCAAAAGATGCTAAAAATCACATAAAACATTAAATAACTTTTTTCTATTTAAAATATCAAAAATCGAAGCCCCAGGTGCACATCTTCAGCAAAAACTGCACCTGTATACCAAATTTCATCTTTCTAGGCCTTACCGTTTTCCCAGAATGCGCGCCACACACACGCACACACACAAAAATCTTGTTTTATTATATGTACAGATAGAAGATATGTATATATTACTAATTTGTCTATGGGTCATTCCACGGTATTTTTGACATTTATGTAGAGTCCGTAACGTGACCTTTTTTGCCATAACTTTTTAATTTACTGTTTGATTAGCATATTTTATTTTGATCTTTTACTACCAACACACCAGCTCAAATTAAAATAATTTGCAAATCAAACGGTAAATTAAAAAGTTATGGCAAAAAAGGTCACGTTACGGACTCTACATAAATGTCAAAAATACCATGGAATGCCCCCTATGCAGTGTGCAGGACACTACTAAATTAAAAAAACCATAATGATTGCATTATAGTAACATACCTGGAAACCTGTTTTCAAAAGAAAACTACAGCTGATTAGTCTTAAGGCTGCTCTTCAGTGGGGAAGAAAAACGATGTCGCTTGAAAATGGGCCTTTTCTTTAAACGAAAGCAGTGTACATCAGTGAAATGATTGACACTTCAACAGCCAATAGAACGAACGGTGGCCGATGAAAGTGTGGATCATGTGACCTGTCACATTTTGCAGGGGGACAGACCGGACGCTCCCCCTGCTGTGCAAGTCAAGGGAGGTATAGCTGTCGGCGAAATGAAACCGCAGCTTTTTACAGACCCTTCCAAGGAAATTCTAGTTCTTTCCCTCTTGAGTCTTGACTACATAAGTAAAAGAAAAATAACTCAATGTAAAAGGCGCGAAATTTTACATTGCCGCGCATTTTGCAATCCTACTTGTGATATTAATTTATTTGTATTCGCGCTAAAATTAATTTTGAAACAAAGATTTTTTCCCCCATTAATACGGTTTCAGATCTCATCTAGGAAAAATTAACGAATGAATGAATATTTGCAATAAATAAATTCATAAATTCGTTTTATTTTTAGAAAAATGTTCGTTATTGAAAATTGATGATTTCAAAAAAGGAAGGAAAAAAAAGATAGCCTGCATGACCACACTGAATTTTAACGAAATGAACTCCAAATTCTAACCAAAAAATATTCTTTAAAAATGGATGATCCTACTTAATATATTTCAAAAATCGAGTGCCGAATAAAACTGGGGACTAACTAGTTATCGGTTGGCGAAATTTTTTCGCTTCCTCTGCCTGTTTGCCACTCTCCCCAACCCCATCCGAGTTGCCAGAAAACATTCTTCTTAAAAATGAAACTAGATCCTCTTTGCATAGTTAATACTTGATTGTACAATGAACATTAATACCACTAATTAGTTACATTAACCTTTATTTGAACTAATAATATTTATATTTTAGTGCTAAATTAAATACTACTTTGTTGGTTAGTTATCTGTTTTACAAATGCAGTGGCGAATAGAAAAATATGTGGCTACTATAATTGCCTTTTCTCACCACTGGTGACCAGAAAATTCCCCTAATCTTTATCTTTGAATCCTTTTCTTTTTGAAAAAATATTTATTTATTTATCTAATTTTATATGTAGATGAGAAGGCTACGATAGCATTTCTCAATGGGTTGTTATGGTGAAAGTTCTTTCAAATTGAGCATAACAACGGCAAAGTCGCGGACGGCTACGGATAAGGATTTCCTGAATTTGAAAAATTAAAGATTTTTCTGTGATCTTTGTTTGTATGCAGGGGTGCTCACCCTGCTCCAAGCTCAAAGGCAAAAATCACTCCTTCCCCCACTCTCAATGTTTGTAAACTATCTTGCGTTGAAATTTTGGAATAAAACTAAACCTAGCACTTTTAGAGTTTCAGATTCCCAGTTACTAAATTCGGCAAAATACATGAGGTATTACATACACTATATGACCAAAAGTATTGGGACACTTTCAAAAATTCACAATTTTACGGATTTCTCGAGAAATAAAAGACCAATTGCTCTCTGCTCTGTAATTTTTTTTCTCATGAAAAGTATACTCCAGACGTCAAATCCAATAACAATTAAGTCTGCTATTCATTTAGGGGACCAGCAACAAATAATCCGTTCTTATCATGAATCACTCTGTAACGATGGCAGGAAAGTGTTGCCAGTTTGCTAACAATCCCTTACCATTCGTCGCCTATCCTAGAATTATAGAAATTCGGCTCATTAGATTGCTGATAACTTTTTAAAATTTAAAGAAATTGCGGTGGAATTTTTTTCGTGGATTGTAGGATGTATCTGAGCTTTGAATTATGAACGTCATAAATTGCTATCTTTCGTGCATGCGCAGTGAAAAATTAATAGCTTTAATTGTTCATTTTTCATCAAATTTTCAATATTTTAACTTCAAATTTTATTATTATGTTTCTCTAAAATGCTGTCAAATATTCTAAAAGTTTAGTAACGTTTGACGAAATACTCTGCGTAATATGAGGCGAAAACCGTCAAAATTTTTTTGCATTTTCGGAAGAAATGCTTATATTTCCATGGGTATAAGAGATATTTTCACAAAAATATAAAAATAAGTTTTTGATAGATTTTTAACTCATTTCTGAAAATTATAGCTTATTCCCAGCAATTTGCAATGAAAAATGATCAAAAAACTTTTTTCCTCAATTTGTTGTCGGTCCCCTAAATGAATAGCAGACTTAATTTTTATTGGAAAATGACAACTAGAGTATACATTTTTATGCGAAACAAATTATAGAGCAATTGGTCTATTATTTCTCGAGAAATCCCTAAAAATGTGAATTTTTGAAAGTGTCCCAATGCTTTTGGCCATATAGTGTATATAGTGCTTCTACTTCAACACATTGAGTTTTTATTAAAATTTCCTAATAAGTCTTGTGAGTGTCTGATCCTCGTTAGTTGTCATGATAAATATTAAGGGTTGTCCTTTTTCTCAGGAGGCACGAAAATATTACCTACATGTATATCTGCCTGAAAAAAAAAAAAAACCCCGAAATACTTAGGTGAAAAAAAATCTCAACGCCTCGCTCTGCCAGATTTTAAAGTTTTTATCGCTCTGCCTCGTTTTCATGCATCTTGCATTTAATGAATCAATAATAAAAAATAAAAAAAGGACAAGAAACAGATTTGCAGGAAATACATAAAGTTAAAACAAAAATGAAAATGAACAGCTTACATTTAGGAAAGAAATTATAAGTACAAGTAAGGGTTCACAATTTAAAAAGAAAAAAAAAAGAAAAAAAAATCAAGACAAACTTTTTCTTTTTAAGTTCTGTGTTACGCACTTCTGTGCCGAAAAATTATCGTATCGTGTCTTCAGTCACAGAATAAAATGAATGTTCTAATCAAATGATTATCAAGTAATTTTCATTCGTATAGAACAAAAATCTTTTTTGAGATCCCACATTTTCTATTCTATTGACTCCTAATTCCTAATAATATGTAAATACAGCGAGAGAAAGGATTTAGCTACTTGTTTAGGAGAGGGAACCATTTCTATATTTAATTAACATGATCTTTATCGTAAGCATACTATTTACTCAGAAATACTCCCTATTTTCCCAAGCACTCTCTTTGGGGGCTATGCCTTTTAATTTTCACGAAAATAAAATTTTCAAAATGCACTTTTAGACGAACTCTGGTAGTATTTGGAAGTAAGTAAGAGGTCCTGTGATCTTCCACCAGCAAATTTTTGAACTTGAAACGCCAAAAACACAATTTCAGGTTCTTCAATTATGTTAGGAAACGAGGAGTTCGGAAGCTTTCCCCGGAATTTTTCGAAATAGTCTAAAAACGCCGTCTTAGTGTGATGTTGGGGGGAGGCAAAATTTTCAAAGTGTTATAAACATGATTGTAGGCCATTTTTAGTAACGTTGGGGACATTCAGGTTTTTGAAATCAAAGTTCCAAAAATGCAATTTTAGACGACTTTTTTTTTTATGGTAAAAGAAGGACTTTTCAGAAACTCCCTTCCCGAATTTTTTTGAAATTAAAGCCATAAAAACGAAATTTAAGACGATCTTTAATGATGTTTTTTGAAGGGAGGGGGGTGGGGGGGTGCTTATGTGACCTGAAAACCTTTATGCCTGTAATTAATTTTTTCTACATTGTATTAAAATGCTGATCTAGCTTCTGAGGATGAAAATAGAAAACAGTGAAAACTTGTAACCTTCATTCTATATTGTTCACATCTTAGTTAGCTTTGTCAGCAACATAAGGCTGAAAACGTCATTAAAACTAACACATACAATGCTTAGTAATTCTACCACGGTGTGTTTTTTATATTAACCGAATCATATTAAATTGCTAATATGTTTTTCATGATTTTCTATGTATTTAATGAGTATGTTGGTGTACGGAATGTTTTCTGCAACTGAATAAACGTTTTTGAAAAGTATTTTTATTCTACAAAAATACAGCTTCCAAATTCTTATAAAGATTTAAAAAAAAAAAAACTATTTCTATTGTGAAAATTTTCTGAAGACATCAGAAAGCCTTCTGTATTTTTGTTTTCTTGTCAGTCTTGAATGTCGGTATTAGTAATCTGGAAATTTTGTATTTGGATGAAATTTTGCTTTTTAATTTCATGCACATTGATGTTTTTTTCCTGAAATGTAATTTTACACCCCCCCCCCCTTTTAAAAGTAAAATCTACTTAAGTTAAACATTGAATGAACACAAACGATTAGTAACCATGGCGACGAAAATTTGACTTCTTAGTAAATATTAAAACAACGAGCTAGAGTTATTCTTGTCATCATGACAATCTGAAAAATCAGAGCAACATCAGCTTTGTTCAAGTAAGGATAATAAGCATTCGCAATTGCTCAAAAAAAAAAAAAAAAACTTATTTTTTTCTGGAAGAATAAATATTGTCCTGAATTTTAGTAGTTTTCCAAAAATGATAGCACTGTTGGAGAAATAATATTTAAGCAACGTACTTCAAAAAATATAAAACATGTTTTTAAATTGTAAATACTATTTGTACAAGCTTGATTCGCTCTGAAAAGTATGGAATAACACAAGTACATGATTGCTTGATTAAAACACTCAAAACCTGCAGTTAATCACAATATCCATATGTTTAAGCTATTTCCAAAACAGCTAATTAAAAATAAGTGTTTTAACTTTTTTTTTTCATTGTTTCTGGCAATAAATAAAAATTTGGGGTAAAACGCAGGAATTATGACACAAAATGTAAGCTAGAAAATAGTCTTTAATAAAAATAAAATTAACCACGGTTCGCATTGCTGCGCTGGAAAATAAAAATTATGCTATTTTGTTTCTCACGTAATGTTTTAAAAACGGTATAATATCGTACATGTCTTAAAAGAAGGAGTAATATTGCGACCCCATAAGAAACGTTTCACGATTCTATTTGGGGTCAAATTATGCATCGTTTTCCTCCTTAGGAATTTTCTAAAGAGAAATACAGTAAAATCCTATTACAACGCATACTAATGCAACGAAATACTTGTTTCTACCAAATAAATTTCCAATCCCGATTCCGAAATTCGATGGATTTTACTGTATATTATGAATTACATGTTCAATGTGTATCTACCTTCTAAAGAAATTTGACGAGTCTGGCTTTTAAAGACACAAATAATTTTCAAAAACGTTTGTTGAGCTGTGGAAAGCACTTTATGTGTGTACCATTTGTAGTAACATAAAACACATGTAAAAACGATGCAAAATACCTAGTATCTGGAATACGATTTAATCTAGATATAAAAATATTTTTCGACTGGAAGGGAAAAATGTCAACTTTTCGCATTCGACAGCATTGTAACAATGTTCATTATATTGTAAATAAACAATTTGACTCAGAAATATTCCTTTCAAATCTATTTCTTTTCAAACCACAAATTTGAAAAAAAGCAAATGTTGCTAATTTTAACAGCTAATAGCACGCATCTACATGGATTCACTTTCAAAAGCACTTGATTCTTCACGAAAGCCTTAGGAAAAGAGGAAAGAAGAAAGGACGTCCAGCGAAGGTCATTGAGGGGAACTAATGAGAGGGTAATAAATCTTACACCCCATTAGTGTTTACCCCTCAAAAAGGGGAGGTCACTATTCTAAGGCGGGGCAAATGCAAAAAGTGAACGTATTTTGAAATTTTTTTCAATAGTTAGAACATGATATTTGTTTAAAAAATGGTCGCATTATTTCAAACAAGATCTCAAAAGAGAGCTGAAAATATTTTGCGTGTCAGGGCGTTCTTAAAATTTCGATAGCACGAGTTGCAGATGTTTTACAGAGCGAAATGTCCAACAGTACCTCGTTTTCGAAGAAATTCATTTTTTCTCGAATTTTAAAAAATCGGAGAATGGACACATCAAAAAAGTAAAAACTAAAAGAAACAGACATGGTCTTGAAAAATACTCAGAAAAAAAAAACGGATCCGAAAACTTTACAGGAATTTGTAAAACAAGCTCCAACTTTCCCCGTAGGTTAACATTAGATCCGAATCTTTCAGACTCTCAGTGAAGAGCACCCTTAAGTGTACCAGGAAATCTCTTTTTACTCAGAAAAAATGGGGATTTTCCTCACTATTTATCAAGTGCATGATGGATATGGATACCATTGGCAAGATAGTAAAAATGGCTTTATTTTAACCCTTTAATAAACCTAATCACTCCCATGCAAGAAAAGGAAATGAACAGATGCATTGGTCTCTTCAATGATTGAAGTCTCCATGAAATAATTTATTGACCCTAAACGTTACTCATAACATTGGATTTTTAATGGTAAGTGTCTTTAGGGATGCCCACTTGGAGGGGTGGGGGCAAAGATCATGGCGAATCAAATTTTTAGGGGGAGGTTTTGTGGGGTATTTTTTACTTTTTTCGGAGGCTCTTGCTTTTTTTTTGGGGGGGGGGGAGGTTTACAATATTTGCGCCCTTGCTCTTAGGAGGGTTCACAATATTTAGGGAATGTTCCCTTGCTCTTAGGGGGTCACCCCTAGTGTCAATATGACCATTCTCCATTAAACATTGTAAAATAGCCACTGCTTGTTTCATTGTAATGTGTTGCTTGTTTCATTCAATGAACTATTCAAAATAAGCCATACTAAATGTGGTATTTTTCACAAAACCCGTATTTCTGAAGCCCTGTATCTCCTGATCCCATTGAGATCCCATGATTCCATTTTGCTATATGTGTTAAAATCTATCAAACTTTTTTTGATCTTTTTTTTTTTTTTTTGAAATTTTAAAATTGCCACGTTTTAAGAAATTTAAATTTTAAAATTTATCTTAAAATGTTCATTTTTTTGAAATTGTAACCCCCATCTTGTAGCATATCATATTAAAACCCCATTCAACAGCTTTAAAATGAGACACTCCTAGATATATATCATCACTGGTTGCCAGCCTATTCGCAACTCCAGCGCTCGAATACGCTACCTTGCGGTAATTTACAAAACTGCCGAAGAAACTAAAACATTGCCACGTTGCGTTCCACGTGTGTATGTTGACGTAAACACAGGCAGTTTTTGTTCTGAGTATTTATTAACGCAATCGATGTGTCTTAGTTTGCTTTCAGCTACAGAAATTAATTCGTCCCTTAGTAGTACCCTCGAGCTTCTCAAAATAATGTTAGTTTTCCTTATTTCCTTCTAAAATATGAGTTGATTGAGAAATGGTGAAAGCGAAAACTCTGGATTAACAAACTTGGATAACGTTATACAAAGTAAAAATTTTTATTGTTTTGTATGAATTTGTAAGAATATGAGTTTTTTTTAATCTTAAATTAATTTAACTGACCATATTTTACAGCAGCATTTAATTGGAATGGACAGTATGCAAAATATTTTCTTGAATATATTATCGTAGAGCAAAATGAAAAATGTTTAACCGAGAAAGAATTTACTTTATTCCTTTTATTCTCAGCTGAAAGGTTTCGCCAAATTTGTTTAGTGTTACAGTTTTAGTATTGTGCGAGCAAAGTAGCCTTGGCGAGATTTCGCGTTTTTAGTTAAACCATTTTTAATTTTTATCATGAGTGGAATAAAATGGTAGTAAGATTACAGAATTCGATAAGTAAAACGAAATAATGGTCAATCAACTGAAAAGAAAACTACCACCATATATCCGTAAGAATTCTGTAGATGATTTGCATAACTTGACATAATTAAATCGTAACTCAGAAATTAGAAAAATCGAAACAGAAAAATTTTAAATTAACCGATTCGGGTCATTCCGTGTCAAATCAACACAGTGATCAGACCTCACCCTCTCAGATTTTGATGAAATTTGGTACAGAGTTTGTCTTTCTGTAGACATAATAAAATATAAAAAAATTTTTGAAAAATATGCAACGGTTTTGAGAATACAGCGCTGTAAAACTACCAAAAAGGGGTCGAAAAACGTGAAAGAACCAATTTTCAAAATGACCTAGAATCTTTTCTAATTAAGATAGAGAGTTGAAACAAGTTTCATTTGAAAGCATTTTTAATGACCTTTTCAATGATATACAACATGATTAGGTCTAAAAAAAGATATTTTAGTTAAATTTGAATTAAATTTTAAAATTTAAATTTCTCAAAATGCGCGTCTTCAATTTTTTCCAAATTTTTTTAAAAAAATGCTTATACACTACTCAAATGGCTGTAGAAGTTTCAAGATGGGCTTATACTGGGTTCATGTTTAAAAAAATCATTGAATAAACAACTGTTGGATCTACAACACAATTATAACATATAATATAACATGGTTTTAGTGTTAATAAAATATTTATGCATAAAAAATGAATAATAAATGTTTATTCAGTGCTGACTAAAATGTCTGAATGAATTTGAAAGTGGGCTTATAAGTGGTTCATATTAAAATAAATCATTGAATAAAGCAGTGATAGCACAAAATAGGTATTAGATAACATGCTTTAAGCTCTAAGAAATAGAAGGAAAAAATTAATAAAGCCTATTGTAATTATTTTTCTAGCAAATAATTTATTTTGTATTAATTTTAAATATAATTATTACCAGAGCATACCTTTACTTGAAAGTTTTGAATATTTCAATAACTTGTAGAGTTTCAATTTCTGGCAGTGTGTATGCTCTACCTGTTGGAGTCATTGGGTTTACTTTACATAATATTTGAGTGACTGATACCCATAGTGTATCTGGATGTGTTGGAAAAGAAAAAGAAGATGAAGGTCCTGCTGGATGAAGGAAAGTTACTTTGACTTCATCAGTATCTTCATTTTTCTCAAGCACATATGCAAGCCACCAGTTATGTTCATATATTACACATACATAACCTTGTATTTCTGAAAGTTTGAGCCTATCTTCTGAAGAACTTATTCTCTCAATAACAAATTCTGCTGAATGAGAAAATGTTTTGACTTTGACTTTTGATATACTAGACGCTACGGGAATAAATCCATGTAACTTCTGTGTTCCTTTAATGGTTATTGACTTATTGAAATGATTTGCAAGGAATTTTTCAGTGTTCATGTATTCATTTGGAGTGACATAAACGAAATTGACAGATGGAACATTTTGTACATCCCATTCATACAATTGTACTGGTGTTGTAATTTGATTATCATAAGGTCTTTGTAGGCTTGCCTTGGCTGCTAACCTCTTTACTGTACCACCAATACCATCACATGGTCCCTTACCATGTGCAGTGGCTGAAAAGTGCCACTCAGCTTCTATATTAAAATCCTCTTTGTGGAAACACAGGTTGGTAAAGTTCTTCTTGTTTTTGCACTGAGCTGCTGAACCGTCTGAAAAGTAAAAAATCTTCCTAATCTTGTCATCAAATTTTCCTTTTAGAAAATTAATCGGCTTTTTCTGAAAGCAATACACTGCCACTGTATTATGTTCTAAACATTCAGTTATAACAACTAAACTCATGTGTTCAAGTTTTCCTGCACTAATATAATAAATTATGAATGGGTGAATTGTGGTTTGTTCACTTGCCCAGTGGTAACTTTGAGCTTCATCTTGTAGGACAAATTTATAGTTTTCAGAAAAGTCGCACATAACTATAAATTCTGCATCGACTAATTTACTCTTAATTTCATTCAGAAATGAACTTTGCTGCTTTGCAATAAAATCATGCCGAGCAAGAGCAAAAAGCTTTTCAAAAAATAAATCTGTGAAGTCTGTTGCAGATTTCTCTATAGTTTCCAGGTTGCAACGATCAACTGATATCCATTGACGAAAA
>NW_026559093.1:0-84550 GCF_026930045.1 Uloborus diversus | reverse complement strand
AGCTCTGATAACTTGAGCTATGACCTGGACAATATTTACTTCCTTTTGAGGAATTCAGTGAAAAAGGGACGAGTTATGGCACAGATTTGAGATGGAGTACTTTTGCAAAACGGCTGTAAATGTCACCCAATTTCACTCAACGCCGGTTACGTTGCCCTGTTCCCTATAAGAGAGAGTAACGTTGAGTAGAATGTCTATGATCAGTTGAGTCACGACTCAGACATATTTCTCTCCACAGTAACTGACGTCCGATCTTTTTATTCGCTTTGGGATAGCACGTCATAAGATCCGTTGCGATTGTTTGAAAAAATTCCTGAATTTTCCATGTTATTTTCTTTCTTTTTGGCAATTTCTTTCTGATAGCGCATTTTTTTTGTGATGGTCATTGTTCCCGTTTTTTTTTTTTTTTTCTTTTTTGAATATTACGTTATTTCAAACCTAGAGTAACCTATGAATGATCGCTGTTTGATTTGTATCTAACTTCTGCATAACTTTTACCTAAGATTTTAAAATTAACCCAACAAGATAATCTTTTTTTTAATTTTGTTTTCTTTTCTTTTTTTTTTTTTTTTTTTTTGAAACTGTTTTATGGATTTCGTTTTCTTTAATTATTTTTTAATTATTTATGTATGTATCACAGTAATTTAAATTGTATATATCATTTAATACCATGATCGTGTACATTGCTCTATAAGCAAAGAAAATTCTACGATGTTTGCTACACGAATAATGGTTCTAACTTAATTTATTAATGTTATTTTCACATATTGGGCGTGGTTAAAAGCCTGACAAAATAGCACGAAATTCATGCATCACTATCAATTTTAGATATATGACGTAATCAACTGTAGAACTTAGAAAATCGAGATCATTTGATATAAATAACTAAATTACTATATTCCAATGCTGGCAATCCTTAATGACGATACCTGATTTGTCTGAAACTATTCTTTTTCATTAAACCTTTTACAAAAGAAAAACATTTAATGTTATATAGTTTTTAAATTAGAAAATGACAACTAGAACTTTACAATGCATAGGGAATAATTCTTTTTAAGCAAATTTAATACGAAAGTAAATTCCAAACATTTTCCACACGTTCAGCTGTGAGTTGGTTACAGCTAACTTTTTTTTCACTTCGACACGATGTATTTGAACTAGACTCACAAAAATTATGTATAAACAGAACAGAGCAAGAGAGTAAGTCAGAAAACATGGAAGTGGAGAAAAAGGAAAGGGAGGGAATTACGGAAATACAATTTTATATTATTAGGAATACATTTATGACTTATTGGAATATATATCAACAGTGATGTTCCCATCAATTTTTCTGAGGGTATACTTCCAGCAATCCATTACGCACAATTTGTGAATGTGATCATACATATAGTTTGTCATAATATGAAAATTTATGAAGCTTGAGGGTATATGCTATATGTCTAAAAAATGTTTGAGAGTATACGGCGTATATTCAGTAAACCCTATGGGAACACCACTGTATATCAAACAAGTGACGGAAATTCGAACGTAGTATGATGCGGCTCTGGTGACTTGATGCTTGATCTTGGACGAGCTTATTCAAGTTTAGTTTGGAACAGGAGAAGTTATTGTTCAGTAAGTTACCATTCAGGGCTTATAGATAGGCACTATGCCAATAATCGTCATCGGTAACGGAAACCACCTCTCCCCCCCCCCCCCGTTTGTACAAATAGAATAGTTTAACACTCAGCGACGACGAAGTCCCATTATCAGAGCGATTCGAAATAACGAATAAAAACTTTCCAAGCAATTTTCGTGTTTATCATTTCAAAAGCATATGTTACAACTCAAGTTCAAACCACAAAAATTCTTTTTTTATTAGCAATATTAAAAACTGAAGTTTATGTATTGTTGGTTACTTAACACCCGATTTCTTTGAAGTAAATACTAACGTAAACAAACAAAAAAAAAGATAGCTTGAGGACGTCGAAAATCTAATGAAAAAAAACACAACATTTAGGCTAGTAAAGCGAAGGATTTTTTTTTTTTTTTCGTACAAACAAGGAAGCAATTTGAAATCATAACCGAGAATTTTCGGATTCAATATATCCTAACTGGCAAAGTTTTCTGGAAAATGAACAGAATATTTATTACGTTTTGGTGGAAGAACCACCTAGGAAAAACCCATACTTTATTTTTAGATTCATAAAAAGTTCGAAAATGCATCAAAAGTGATTTCTCATGGTCCAAAATGAATTTTTTTTACTTATTCTTACAAGGGTTTTACTTGATTCTTGTTTACATAAAAATATTTCTGTTTTCATAAAAAAATATAATTTATGAATGAGGCGGAAACTAAAAATGAAAAAAGGGGTTCTATGACTAAATCAAAATTTTCTTCTGGTCACTTGCTACTAAAGCAAATTTGACTTTCACGCCACGCTTACATACCTTACAATAGTGTCCACATTACTGAAAAAGGCTCTCTTTTTTTCAAATGCCTCTAAAACTTGTTCAACTCAAAAGTGGAAGCTTTCCTTTTCAGGGAATGCGATACTCTATGATACTGATCAGTAAAAAAAATTAATTAAATATGCTAATTGTGAAAAAAGTTCCGATGACTACAAGACTCCAGAAATACTTTCGTCAAATATTAATTCCTAACATTTACTCGTTTTTCAATTTGAAATACCAAAACGAAAGCTTGTATTGTTAACACAACACCCTTTTTATAGCATAAAATCTTTGAGCGTAAGATCCCTGCTTCGGTATAGTGGTCAAGTAATGTTGTTTCAAATAGCATTGAGTGCGATTATTTAACGGTGTTAGATCGCGTGATTTTATGAAATCTAAAAGTTGTAGGGTATCCCATAGACATGCCACCTCTCAATCTAAAAGTTGTAGGGCGACCCTAGAATCCCATAGACACCCCACCTCCCAATCTAAAAGTTGTAGGGTGACCCTGGAATCCCATAGACACTCCATCTCTCAATCTAAAAGTTGTAGGGTGACCCTGGAATCCCATAGACCCCCTCGATATGGAAATGTTGCAGTGCAGGAGAAGCCAGAAAATTAATTCCTATTGAAAAATTCAGTAACGTTAGGCTAAACATGAAGTTTGACTGAAAAAAGACCTACTAAGGGTTCTACTGAACCGAATGTGAGTAAAATTGTTTTGAATTAAGCTTATAGATTACTAGTGGTACCCGCACGGCTTCGCCCGTAATAGAAAAATTAAAAGGTCTTTTGGTTCGCCTGTATATTTACAAATAATGTATGGTGAATTTTCTCGCTAATTGACTTGTACCCATGTTACGGTTTTCACGTTATGATAATTTCATATCTCGCCAATTGGCTTGTGCCCATGTTACGGTTCCACGATATAATTTCGTAATTTACTCGTCCATCTTATGATATATTTTGTTCTTAAAATTGGAATGGAAAAAGAACCACATCGAATTTTCGAAAAATCGCTTCGAGGTGCACACTCTCATGCTGCAAACTAACTTTGTGCCAAACATTATGAAAATCGGCCGAACGGTCTAGGCGCGTCACAGAGATCCAGACATCCTCCGGACAGACTTTCAATTTATTATTAGTAAAGAAGATGTGCTAGGGCATCACGCAGCGTAGTGATACAAAACCTTTACGAGTTGAAAGGCAGCATATGGCAAGGGGCACCCCGACATGACGGGAGGTCACCGTGACCTCCCAAATATTTCTTTTCAGCAAATTTTGTCTGACGATTCGGCAGAATTAGGTGTTCTACTTGGGAAAGTTTGGAAAAAAATATCATTCGGCACAATTTGGTAATCGATTTGGGGAAGTTTGGAGCTCCATTCGGAAAAACTACCATCATTCGGCACAATTTGGAGTTCCTTTCGGCAAAACTGTCATCATCCGGCACAATTTGAGCTCCAATATGCAAATTGGGAATTTCCTCCCTTCCTAAAACTTGAGTTCGGAACGCTCTTGCACATCGTTCCTACATAGTGTCCTTTTTGGGTCGAGCTGGTAGCTTGTACTAAATTATCCATTTTTTTTTTGGCTTGAAAGAGAAACTATTGAGGTTGAATTAATTTTAAATCGTGATTTTAAAACTCAATTTCCTATAGGTTTCCTATAGGGAGACTAGCATACTGTGATAAAAATTTGCCTAAACTGGATTACAAATCGGCATCATCTTTGCGTTGTTAAATTATCTAAACAATTGCGACAAAATTTAATTTGTGGAAGCAAATGAGCCATAGTTAAGTGCTTTAACATCAGTTGATTCAATTGATTAAAAATTACGCCATCCACAGGATTGTAGGAGTTTCAAATAGTTTACCAAAAGTAGCTATTACTTGCAATGGGGTGCATAGTTTCAAGAGGGCTATTGATCTTCTTCGAGAATTGATACACTCCCTGGGACTACTCTAACTGGGCCCAGAGCCTGTTGCTGATCGTCACTTGTGTATTTGATTCAACTAACACAAGACACGGAACTAGTAAGCAGTAAGTTTTAGTCAAGGGCGGCTGAATATGCTATTAAAAGAATGTCGCACTTTAATAAAGAAATTTTGAATCGCATGCAGCCAAATGTGTTACAGCTCCCATTTTCCTGCTCGCTGACAAAATTCATTACGCAAAGTGTTTCACTACCGTAAACGGACACAGCTGCTTCACGAATTAAAGACATTGAACAGAGATACATTTGGAGAGACACGGAAAAGAAGCTCACTGTGTTAGTTTTCAGTTTTCTTTTATTTCAAAACCGTTGTTTTGATATTTAATAATCTTTCGTAAAACGTTTAATGCCTGTAAGCATAAATACATGATATACACCCCCAGTTCAGTCATTCCAGCCGAGGACTGCAGTTTCGTGCTTATTAGCACTCATCAGCCCGGCATGGGAAGTGACTGAGCTGGAGGTGGAAAACCTCCTAAGGAAGTCAAGAGTGCCAAAAAAAAAAAAAAAAAAAAACTGGTAGCTAATATAGAAGTAGAAAATACCATGCTTTGCCTTTAATCTTTGAGTTGAACCGAACCATTGTCTCGGTCACTCGACTGGTCAGTGCTAATTCTATGTAAGCTACCAGTTTGTTTGGCACTCTTGGCTCCCTTAAGAGGTTTTCCACCTCCAGCTCAGTCACTTCCTATGCTGGACTGATGAGTGCTAATAAGCACGAAACTGCAGTCCTCGGCTGGAACGACTGAGCTGGAGGTGTATTCCATGTATTTCTGCCTTAGCCATGGGTATGGCGGCAACTTACTGAAAATACCTGTAAGAATGTCTCAAGACTTACACTTTTGAGACGCAATTTCTTGGCTCAATCCGACGAATCATTTAAATAAGCTAATTGTTGCAAATATTTTCGAATGTAAAACGAAGTTTGAATACGAAATTTTCGTCTTTAAAGAAGTAAACATTTATTGGTGAAGATGTTTAGGTCATAGATGCAACATCTTCTACCGTACCTGAAATGGCTCGATGGTTATTAAACTAATATAGTCAGAACCAGCTTTTGCGATTACCTTTACAATAAGCGTGGGTATCCTTAGCATTGGACTGAAATATGAAAATGATTGCTTTTTCCCTTTTACAGACTACTAGCAGTCAGTACAGATATTGGCAATGAATGAAATTATCAATCCACGAGCAATTAAAAGATACAAATGATAAACTTTCAACAAGTATTTTAACTTTATCTTTTGCGCTTCCCAATATGAATAAAAATGAAAAAAATGTGCTAATAAAACAAAAGAATAGTGAAATAAAACTTTTTCAAAAAAAAAAACCGGAGAATGAGCAGAGCATGAGAAAACAGTTGCTCTCTGTAAAAGGCATGACGGAATGTGAAGCGTGGATTCACTTCTGTATTTTCTTTCACGAAAATAGTGTTAAAACACTTGCAAAGCTGCAAAATGCTAATCAATTAAGAATGCTGTAAGCAAAATCCTATTATCTAAGTACAGTTCCAGACAAAATTTAAAATTTTAGCTTAAGTATTCACCATTGGGTTTTGTAAAAAAAAGTAATGGAGTAAAACAAAAAATTTACATTCTATGTCAAGTATTCGTTTCAGAAACAGATTTTGACAGCTACTTTAATCCCATTGACGATTGCGTAGTTAGTAGTTATATAAAAAGCAGAATTAGTTTTGAAAGATCTGCAAACGAAGACATGATTTTGAATTCAATGGAGACTTGACTCAAACCGTTTAATCGATACCCTATACCTGCATCACTCAATCTATTTTCACGGGTGCGACACTTTTACGCATCTAATTGCTCTTTATTGCAGGAATTTTAAAAGTTCGGTTTTTAATTATTATATGTTTGAATATAATGACCACTATGTGTCACGTGCGCGTGTTGAGAGTGTGACCGTAAAGCCACGCCTGCTACACGTACATGTCTTTTAAATACAGACGTTTTAGAAATGTTGATAATTTCCTATCATGACACACAATAGTTTCTAAAATTCATATATATCACAATTAAAAGCCAAACTTCAAAATTCTGGGAATAAAGAGCAAATATATATGCTCAAAAATGTCTCATCTGTGAAAAGGGAGTGAGTGATGTATAACATTCTTTGAAAAAGTCAATGTTCCTTTAAATATTTTTACTGAAAATTATGCAATTAATAAAAAGTAAAAAACTGCGTTCAGCGAATCGTTATCTACAAAGCATCAAAATTTCTGAAATTTGCGTAGCTGGGAAAATGTACAGGATGCTTAAAATATGGCATTGTTTAAAAAATGGCATTAAATTTTGGTTTCAGTTAAATTTCAGTATTATTTTGAAAAGAGTTTTGAAAAAAAAAAACTACTATATACTGTCTTTCCTTAGATTTACTGTAAGTTACAATACATTTGTACCAAAAACTGTTTTGAAAATAATCGGAAAAAAAAGGAAAGACTAACAATTATGCATTGCCGTTTTGTAGTCGTAATAATAACCCACCATTAAGAGACATAGCAAACAAAATACATGAAAGCATTAGTACAATGCTTTCGGTTAAAACCATATTTAAACATTTTAGAAGAAGAAACATTCAATCGATTCGATGAGTCCGAAAACCAGTCATCTCCTGGACTTTAGCAAAAGAGACTGACTTTCGGACTCATTCAGGGCCCGATTACCATATTGGGAGGCCCTAGTCCAAACCTCTTTTTCGGAGCCCCATGATCGTCAAAAGTTATAGCTAGTTTCAGCAATTGGCTAGAACGATTTGGGCGGGCCCCTAAAAACGGGGGTCCTAGGCCTCGGCCTAGTTGGCCTATTCAGTAATCAGACCCTGGCCTCATCGATTCAATTAATGTCAACAAATAGAAATTAGCTATGGACAAGAGATAAACTGAACTGTTAAAAGTATTTCTATTAACAATATATCATAGGTTTAGATTCTTTAAACATTGTAAACAAAGTATGTTAAATGTGCTGTACAGCGTGTTTTGCATCTAGACAGCATTTGCTTTATTAATTTTTAAAGTCTGATAAAGAAAACTGTATACAAGGTTGTTTTTACCTGGAGCGCAATACGTTTTAGTTTAAACTTGGTTTTCTTTAGTGAAATGTGCTAACAATGGGCACTGGTTTTACAGATACTTCAAATTGCTTCAACGGATAGCATTCTATACTCGAAATCAAGTTCGGACGAATTGCTGTTCTTAAAAAACTATTTTGGGAACAAAGAATTTGAAAAAGTTGCAAAACATACGACATTGAAGCAGCGTCGAGGCTGACATTTTAGAGAACGTAATGAGTATTTTATGATTTTAGCCATTCACACAACACAAAATTGTTAATAATATAAGCGGCAACGTTTCCATACTTAAATTTGACTGTGCAATAGTGTACAGGAATCTTTATTTGTCAGGCTGTTGAATAAAAGTATGCTAGCAGTTGAGAAATTATGAGTCACAAAGATGCAAAAGGATCCAGAAATGCTGGAATCCAAGTCAGAAACCCAGAAGATTGATTTAGTTGGTACACGAATTCAATGATGTTTCGAGTCTCTGATGCAGAAGAGAAATCTAATTGTGAAGGAGCAATATTTCAAGTCAATTTTTGCAAGTTCGCCAGGAATCATTTCCACGTTGTCTTTTGCTGCTTCAGTTTGTTATCAGTTTGATAAAGCAGTTTGAATGACAACTGGATTCATAGTCAAGCAATCTATGTCTTAACTTTGATTCAAGGGATGAAAAATATATAGAAACTAAATCTATTTCTTGGAATTGTGGAACTCGGTTAAAGCACAGCGAAACAAAGCATATGTTCCAAGACATTTCATGCTGTAAGTAAATGGTGCAATAGATCGTGTCTTGAGAGCATCAATATCTTTAAATGACTACAAAATTTACGGATCGTTGGTTTAACTAACATAATAGTCGTCTTCATAGATACTTAATCAGTTAAGTGTAAATACATTAGTTAAAAAATATCATCCCGTTCAAGCTATCAAATCAAAAGGCCTGTTCTTAAGAGCCGTTTTTTTTTCCGACAGCATTGACAGTGACATAAGGATTATGATGATTAAAGTTCAAACGTTAGATACATATTATTTAATATAACGATTTACAGTGAAATTCTGTACTTGTGCGTCTTTTTTTTTTTTTTTTTAAAGTCGTCTGAGGGTCCGTGGCCAGATGCAACTGACCTCTTCTCCCCAGATTGTCGACTATTTGACGCACAAGTCAGGAACAGCTTTAATATATTCTGTCAGTTACCGCCCTATATCTAGGGCTATGGCAGAAATACATGAACTGCACTGCCAGAACATGCTTAAACTGATACAAATGACTAAAATACATTCAAACATATTCAACATAATGTTTATAATACTCCATACAGTACTACTCTGCATGTTATCTGCAGGCAATTCTGTACTTGTGCATCCTTATTTTTAGAAAGTCGTCTGAGGGTCCCTGGCCAGATGCAACTGGCCTCTTCTCCCCAGATTGTCGACTATTTGACGCACAAGTCAGAAATAGCTTTAATATATTCTGTAAGTTACCGCCCTATAGCCAGAGCTAAGGCAGAAATACATGAAATACACCGCCAGAACATGCTTAAACTAATGCAAATGACTAAAACACATTCAAACATATTATACATAATACTTGTAATGCTCCATACAGTACTACTCTGTATGTTATGTGCAGGCAATTCTGTACTTGTGCATCCTTTTTTTTTATAAAATCGTCTGAGGGTCCCTGGCCAGATGCAACTGGCCTCTTCTCCCCAGATTGTCGACTATTTGACGCACAAGTCAGGAATTGCTTTAATATATTCTCTAAGTTACCGCCCTATAGCCAGGGCTAAGGCAGAAATACATGAAATGTACTGCCAGAATATGCTTAAACTGATACTAACGACTAAAATACATTCTAACATATTCAACATAATGTTTATAATACTCCATACAGTACTACTCTGTATGTTATGTGCAGTCAATTTACGTATTATGAGCTACAAACTTGTGAAGCTCGGCTTCGAACATTGCAAATCATAAATAATAGTATAAGAACACAACTAATTAAGCTCTTTAATCTAATAATTTGACAATCGACGGGCTTTATTTTTGGGTGAAATATTAAAATCAAAAGTTCTACATCTCAGCTCAGAGGGAAGTTTTCTGAGCGAATGAATTGTCTTACAGCCGGTTATATTGCTCAGCCATCACCAATAGCTCCGAAATTTGTATAATGCTAAGATTCCTTCAACTAAAGCAAGATGCAGGGCTTGAAGTTTCATAAGACAACAAATCTTGTTGCGTCTCTGATTAGTCAGTAGGATACTTCATAGTGGAGAAACTTCGAGATTTGTAATTCTTAAGTTTTATGCAGTCGCTGCTCACTGACATGGTATTTTAAAGCTCAACTTCAAATATAAGTGATTTATTTCTCATCAGGCATCATGTTTAATTCTACTAGTCATGGAGGTTATTATGAAGCTGTCTCCAAAGGACATGCTGTCAAATAGTAAATTTCTTGTATGCTAACTTTAACAGCAAAATATATTTTTCATTTATTGCACAATTGTCAAACAGAGATTAACTAAAAGGTAAAATATAAGTTTTTTTTTTCTTTTGCCAAAAACGTTCACCTTATGTTTTCTCAATAGCTCTTGGATACGATAAGCCCTGTTCATAACATAAAAAATTATGCAAAAGTTCAGGTAAGACAAAATTTCACGCAAAACATATTTTTGATTAAAGCTATATATATATATATATAAATCACAAGATAATTTACATAGGTCAATACTTGTGTGATTTTTCATTTTATTTTAAAGTCGTCTGGGGGTCCCAGACCAGATGCAACAGGTCTCTTCACCGCAGATGGTCGACTAATTAACACACAAGCTATTGACAGCGTTAAGCATACTAAAACTGATGCAATTCATTAAACTATACGGTATTTAGTGGAAGCACCAAAACAATTATTGCTACAATATATAATGCAATTTGTACACATAAGTAAGAAATAAAACATAATACATAGCACATGAAATATTTATGCCGTAGTTTAAACTAATGCGCGCAATGACCAGGCTCATTCAGGGACTTAATGAGTGTTCTTTAGGGAAGCCCTGTGATATAAAATGTAGCCTAAAAATTGTTTAAAAAGGTTCTCAAATATACATTGTTTAAAGAGGGGGGTTTTTTTTCGTCCCCTTTGAACAATGCTTTATATGCTTTCTTGTAAAAACGATGTTCATCACTATCAATTTAGAATATAAAACAAGTTCCTGCCAGAACACCATGTCTATTTTTCTTTTCTTTGTTACACACAAACGCGAAGAACATAGTAGAAAAATTCAGACAGTAGGAAGCTTACTATGTATTTACATCAAAGTGTATAGTGTTATGAAGTTGCAAGTCTGTTAAAACTTTCCAAATCAAAAATAGAATTATTGTAATAAGTAGCAGAAAAGCACGGGAAAAAAAGTATGAATGAAAAATTATACACTTCTGTTTTATAGTTTTGGTACTTTTTTATTTTATTATTTATTTTTTTGAAGATAAGAATAATTTTAAGTGAATATAAAAACACACCAATAGTAAAATAGTTTTTTCTTTCCAAACAACGAAAATAATTATTCAAGCATAAATCTTAATAAGCCATGAAATTTTAAACAAAAGTGTGTCTTGCTCTTTCAGACAGCTCCAGATACTTAAAACGCATGTGACTTAATGGAGGAGAATTAAAAAAAAGGAACAACAAAGTCAACTACGCGCTTATTGAAAAAGAATTATAAATAACTCAATTTCAATAGCAGTACCTGCATCAAAAATACAGAAAATATATACTAATGCCGTACAAATTTTGAATACTTAGGAATTTTGAAAAAGCTGTCGTCGAGAGAAAGAAACAAAATTTGAATTTTTAATTTTTTAAGGAATAAAAGATTTGCTTGCCTAAAATCTTAAGCAAATTAGATTTAATTAATCTAGATTTAGCATTAATTTTTAAACTATTATAATTCGTATTTGTTTGTTTTTTAGTATTTTGATTGTAATCAATGTCATTGATGTTATTTTTATGACAAAGTTCAAGCATTAAATATTACCCTTTAAGATCATAACTAATATAAAAGATCTGAACTTGTGTCCAGTTTTTTTTTTAAGTCGTCTAGGGATCCCTGAAGAGATGCAACTGGTCACTTCTCCCCAGATGGTGGACTTACTGGCACACAATTCAATGACATTTGTAATAAGTGCAAAACTAATAAAATTCATTAAACATGGATCATTTAATTTAAGTCAAACAATCGATATAATGTATTTAATGATCTGCATAGGCTACAATATGTATAGGCAATTTACACATTGTAAGTAACAAGCATAACAAATATGTGCTTTGCCACGTAGTACAACATAAATCATGCCACATTTACAAAACTAATTATATGAAGAGGCGCTTGATAACTATATAACTAGTGTGAAATGTGTTCTTTGGGTAAACTTTTCAGACAAAAAATGTAGCTTTACAAATTAGTTCTTGAGGTTAGAAAAAAAAATCATCGTTAAAATAGGATTTTTATCTATTCCCTATTGAACAATGTTTTGCTTGTATGCTTGACAAAAATGAGTCAATTCCTAATGCCAGAATACTGCGTCCATTTTTCTTTCTTTGTTACACACAAACGCGAAGAACATAGTAGAAAAATTCAGACAATAGGAAGATTTCAATGTATTTACATCAAAGAGAATGTATAGTGTTAGGAAATTTCAAGTCTATTAAAACATTCTAAATCAAAAATAGAATTATTGTAATAAATAGCAGAAAAGCGCGAGAAAAAAGTATGAATGAAAAATTATACACTTCTGTTTTATAGCTACCTACTTTTTTATTTTATTATTTATTTTTCTGAAATAAGAGTTAATTTTAAGTGAATATAAAACATACCAATGGTAAAAAAAATTTTTCATTTTCAAACAACGAAAAACTATTCAAGCATAAATCTTAATAAGCCATGACATTTTAAACAAAATGCGTCTTACTCTTTCAGACAAATCCAGATACTTAAAACGCATATGACTTAATGGAGGAGAATTAAAGGAAAATGAACAACAAAGTCAACTACCCGCTTATTGAAAAAGAATTATAAATAACTCAATTTCAATAGCAGTACCTGCAGCAAAAAAACAGGAATATATACTAATGCCCTACAAATTTTGAATACTTAGGAATTTTGAAAAAGCTGTCGTCAAGAGAAAAGAAACAAAATTTGAATTTTTAATTTTTTAAGGAATAGAAGATTTGTTTCAATGAAATTTTAAGCAAATTATATTTAATTTTAGATTTAATTAATCTAGACTTAGCATTAATATTTAAACTATTATGTATCGTTATTGTTTATTTTTAGTATTTTAATTAGAATCAATGTCATTCACGTTATTTTTATGACAAAGTTCAAGCATTAAATATGATCCCTTTATGGTCATAACTAATATGGACGATCTGAACTTGTGTCCAGTTTTTTTTTTTTTTTTTGAAGTCGTCTGGGGATTCCTGACCAGATGCAACTGATCACTTCTCCCCAGATGGTCGACTTACTGGCACACAAGTCTATGCTATTTGTAATAAGTGCAAAACTAATACAATTCATTGAACATGGATAATTTAGTTTAAGTCAAAAAATCCATATTTTGTATATAATGCTCTGCACATACTATAATATGAAAAGGTAATTTACACATTGTAAGTAACAAGCATAACAAACATGTGCTTTACCCTCACGTAGTACATCACAAATCATACCACATTTACAAAACTAATTATTTGAACAAGAGCCTGATGGCTCTATAACTAGTGTAAAATGTGTTCTTTGGGGCCACTCTTTTGAGACAAAAAATGTAGCTTTACGAGTTAGATACTGAGGTTAGAAAAAATCATTGTTAAAAAAGGATTTTTATCTTATCCCCGTTGAACAATGTTTTACATCTATGCTTGACAAAAACCGAGTCGATTCCTAACAATTTGGAATATAAAACGAGTTCCTACCAGAACACCGTGTATCAATATTTCTTTTTTTGTTAAAGACAGACGCGAAGAACATAGTAGAAATATTCAGACAGTATGAAGTTTTCTTTGTATTTACATCAAAGAAAATGTATAGTGTTATAAAATTTCGAGTCTATTAAAACTTTCCAAATCAAAAATAGAATTATAGTAATAAATAGCAGGAAAGCACGGGAAAAAAGTATGAATTAAAAACTATACACTTCTGTTTTATAGTTTACCTACTTTATTTTATTATTTTTATTTATTTATTTTTATTTTTATTTTTTTTTTTTTGAAATTAAGGTTTGTTTTAAATGAATATAAAAACAAACCAATGGTAAAATATTTTTTTCCCTTCCAAACAACGAAAATAACTATTCAAACCTAAATCTTAATAAGCCATGAAATTTTAAACAAAAGTGTGTCTTGCTCTTTCAGACAGCTCCAGATACTTAAAACGCATGTGACTTAATGGAGGATAATTAAAGAAAAGGAACAACAAAGTCAACCACGCTTATTGAAAATGAATTATAAATAACTCAATTTCAATAGCAATACCTGCTACAAAAATGTAGGAATATATACTCATGACCTGCAAATTTTGAATACTTAGGAATTTTGAAAAAGCTGTCGTCGAGAGAAAGAAACAAAATTTGAATGTTTATTTTTTTTAAGGAACAGAAGAATTGCTTCCCTGAAATCCTATGCAAACTAGATTTTATTTTACATTTAATTAATCTAGATTTATAATTAATTTTTACACTATTATAATTTCTATTTGGTTTTTTTTTTTTTTTTCAGTTTTGTATTTGCTACCTATGACATTTATATAATTTTTATGACATAAAGTTCAAGCATTAAATATGCTCCCTTTAAGATCATAACTAATATGGAAGATCTAAACTTGTGACCAGTTTTTTTTTAAGTCGTCTGGGGATCCCTGATCAGATGCAACTGATCACTTCTTCCCAGATGGTCGACTTACTGGCACACAATTCAATGACATTTGTAATAAGTGCAAAACTAATACAATTCATTAAACATGGATCATTTAATTTAAATCAAACAATCGAGATAACGTATATAATGATCTGCCTAGGCTACAATATGTATAGGCAATTTACACATTGTAAGTAACAAGCATAACAAATATGTGCTTTGCCACGTAGTACTACATAAATCATGCCACATTTACAAAACTAATTATATGAAGAGGCGCTTGATAGCTATATAACTAGCGTAAAATGTGTTCTTTGGGGAAACTCTTTTAAGACAAAAAATGTAGCTTTACAATTTAGTTCTTGAGGTTAGAAAAAAAATCCTTGTTAAAAAAGGATTTTTATTTTGTCCCCTTTTTACAATGTTTTATATGTATGCTTGTCAAAAACCGAGTTAATTCCTAACAATTTAGAATATCAAATGAGTTCCTGGCTAGAACACAGTGGTTTTCTGTTCTTTTTTTTTTTTTTTTTTTTTTTGACACAAACGCAAAGTACGAGGATAAAAATTCATAAAATATGCCTTCTGTGTTGTTTCGTCAAACAAAATATATAATCTCATAACATTTCGAGCTCAGTGGAGCTCCCCACATCAATAGTAGACTTTATACAGCTGTAGGAAGGTAAAGGGCAGTATCTGCAAAATGTTTTTGTTTATTTTTTTTAATTTATTTGTTTTTTTTTATTTTCATTATTATTTTTTATAATTATTTTTATTATTATTTTTTTTTTTTTTTTTTGAATTTTTGTCATCTATTGAACTTTTGCTTTATTTTGCAAGCTTGCTTATTCTACTTTGCAGAAGATAAAGCACGAAAAAAACGTAAAAATTTCAACATTTCCCTATTGTTAGTATGGAATAGAAAGCGCAATGCTTCAAATATCACAAAACTAATTTCTGCAGATACTGCGCTTTACCTTTCCGCTGCAGTATTAATGATCAATTTCACGAATGCAAAAGAGAGGCATCCATGATAATACATATACTTCAGTTTCATTGGTTTGGCTAATTGATTTCATTTATCTTATTACTTGACTTATTTTTATATTGTATTTCTCCCTCCCCCTCCCTTTTCATTCGCTCTTTCCCCCCTCAGCTTTCAAGACATGGACGAATCAAAACTGCAATGCTTAATTTTAAGTTAAGGAACTTTTTGCTAATACCATTAAGTTAATTTTTGCATTGTTTTATTTATTTATTTATTTATTTATTTATTTTGAAAAAAAGGAAAAAAAATATAAATAAATAAAATAAAGGAAAAAATGAAGTAAAAAAAGAATAATTTCTAACAGATATTACAATGTCTCTACTATGAAAAGGAGTACATTTTCCCAGTCAACATTTTATGAAACACTTTTTAACTATCAGAATAAACAATAAATAAATAATAGAAGTATCAAAGTAAACATTCAACTTTTCCAGCACTTTTTCTACTGATAAAAAATGTCTCAAAAATTGAAAATCTTAAAATTGGAAAAAAGCCTTGAATCTGAAAATCACTAAGCACATCTTCAAATATTCAGGTTTGTAAGTGCACGCGTCATGGCACACGGACATCACGAAAAAATAAAAAAAAGTACAGAAATTAGTGAAAACTGATTCGGGAGGGACTTAAATGGTTATTTAAGTTTAAGTAAGAATTTAATCGTGCATGCTCAGAAAAAATGTAATGACAATCGAAGCAAGGTTTTATAGAAATCATTGCCTTAAAAAAACAATCATGAATGGGATTAAAATAACAAACAATGAATTTTCAATGTAACGAACAATAAATAAATTAAATAAGTATTATAAATGTTTCCCCTAAAATAAAAATGTTTAGAAATCAAGGAAAATTTGTAAATTTCATGAATATTGTTTCCATACATACAATGTGCCTAATAGCTAACTTTTATTACACTAAAATACTTGCGATTCCATTCACATTTTAAAATATGAAAGTGTATTCAATGTGTTCCTATTGATTTTACTCAGTTTAAGCTACCTAAGCTCTGACAAACAAATAATTGTTAAAGGGAAAAAGTAATCATGCACCATACTCGTTGATAAACTTGGACTTGAAAGAGTTAGTTTTTGTCATAAAGTAGGGTATTTTGTGTATACTCATAAGCAGTGGTTGGAAGTAGCGCGCTACAAGTAGCGACGCTACTGTAGTAGCTACACTTTTGAGTAGTTTGTAGTGTAGCGCACTACTTTTTTAAAAAAGTAGTGTAGTGAGTAGTTAACTACAAAAAATAGTAGTTTGTAGCGATTTCTGGAAACTACTTTTAAATAATTTTAAAAAAAATAAATAAAGGTTCAAACGAATTTGACTGGCACAAATTTTACACAAGTACATCAGCGGAGGCAATGAGAAACAAGACTCATAAAAATACGAGCTGACCTCAGGAATTTCATTTTTACATCATACGTTATATCTGTTTGACGCCATTAGTTTTTTTGCCGTCGTAATTTTCATATTTCACCGATATTTATATTGAAAAATGCATTTATTTTCGCAAAAATGAAGATATTGGTGATTTTGCGAGTTGAAAATTTGGTGAATTTTATATGAACAGACCGATGATTGAAAAACAAAAATATTTTAGCGAGGCTTAAATTTTCGATAGCATTCACCAAATAAAAAGAAGCTACTGAAAATGTTATAGAAAAGGATGAAATTGAACTGTTCTGGAAGACTTACAATACTTACGAGCATTAGAGTGTTTGAGAGTATGATAAGACATTTTTCTTAGTGTCTTCTGATGAGCTAATTTATCTTTTTTTTTTGTTCAATCCTCTTACGGTGTGTGTGTGTATTAAGGTGTCCCCCCTCCCCCCCCCCCCGCCAAAAAAAAATAGAAACTTGAATTTTCAAGTCGCACACTCTCTTACATTTTACCCTTTTTCGTCAAAAAAAAAAAAAAAATCATTTAATTTGAACAGCAGCAACAAGTGCCGATTATATCTGAAAGTCTGAACCAGTGCTTGTGCAATGCTAAGCCAAATTAAAATAAAATGTTTTTTTATAAACTCAAAATTTCTGTTGATAAAAAGCTGCTCCTATACCCCACATATGCACCACAAAATCATTTATTAAATTAAAATCTATTTAGATATCCCACACGTGGCCTAACATTTATAATTTTCTTGAAAAAATGGTTTTTGATACATATTTTCAGAAATGTAAGATTTCACGAAATTATCAGCTGAAAAATATAAACAGTAAAGTAGAAAAGTAGGTAATTAGCGTTATAATAGAAATTTTCCTTTTCCTGCATTTTTTTAAGTCTCCCACATAGTACTCAAATACATGGATTTTTTCCAGGTTGAGTTAAAGTTCTCATTCAAAATATATTATTTTTTTATTATTCGTTTGTTGTTGATCTGTAAATGTGTTCGCCAGTATTTTTTTAACTTGATATTCTATTTAAATTTATATGTAATTTTTTAAAAGATAACTGAAAAAAAATCAATTTTTTAAATAAAATTATAAATTTTAGGTCAAGTATGGCATATCTAAATGTTTTTTAATTTGAATAAATATTCTTGTTGTTCATGTGGGGTGTTGGATACAGGGGCAACGTTTTATTAACAAAAATTTCGAGTTTCTAAAAAAAAGTTTTTTTTTTTTTCGATTTGGCCTAGCATACAAGTACTGTTTTACACTTTCAGGTGCAAGTCGGCACGGGTTGCTGTTGTGCAAATTATATGAAACTTTTTTTCACGATTGTTTTGACACAAGACGAAAAATACAAAAGTGTATGCGACTTGAAAAATTGACTTTCATTTCTTGAGGGACAACCTATTGTGTATGCTTTTTATTTACTTATTTTTTGGAAAGTAGCGAAGTAGCGACTACATTTCAAAAGTAGTTTGTAGTTGCTACATTTAAAAAAAGTAGTTGTAGCTGTAGTTAACTACATTTGTAACAAAGTAGTTGTAGTTCGCTACAAAAAAAATGTAGTTTTTCCAACCACTGCTCATAAGACAAAGCTTTCCAAACGCAATTGCCCCTCGTAAGGGTCTAATTACACCGCAGGCCGAGAAGGGCTGAACCTGGGGACCATCTTCCTAAGATACCCCGAATTACATGAGGGATGATGCATAGCATTACAACTATATGAAAATGCATGATTTTTTTAAATAATAATCAAAAATTATGACTTGATTGTAAAAATTTCCTTATAGGAATATAATTTTTATTGATTCTGCCCGCAATGTATTTGCCTATCACAATTATAAGGGGCCGCGAAGGGGATTCATAAATACACATGAAAAATGATTTATTTCTGAGATAGACAAAGAGGCCCCCAAAAAGGCAATCAAACGGGCCCCAAACCTGTAAATCAACCACTGCATTCCGCTATAGAGCTTCAAGGGACCTCCAGATAATTGTGGGCCTAGAGCCTTACTTTCAGTTAGTCGGGCCTTTCCCCTCGTCGCAACGATGGGAAAATCAAACGCTGGTGCAGCTAGCGACCTTTAAACTGTAACAAAATTGATTGGAATTGTCTAATAGATTGATCATTCGGAGAAAATTATCGAACTGAGAATGGGAGCGGAAATTGTACCCCTCTTACTCACTAGTTTACCTGTAATTCAAACTAAAGAATGAGAGATAGTATTCCGAAAGAGGCAGGTATAATTAGGACAATTTTTTATTATTACAGCCGAATCTGATTGAAATTGCTTAAAACTTGAAAGAAACGTCGATGAGTCAAGTGAAATTTGTCAATACCCATGCTTACAGTCAGGTTGAATCTTACGCAGTCGCAGTCATTTTTTTTAACGTTACGTGTTTTTGTAGTCACTGTTACGAAAGGGTTGCTTTTTGCGAGTAAACAGTTTGATTTGACGCCTAGATTTCCAACCTTAGGGGCCAAATTTTAGACTTAAAATTTCATTTCAAATTGAAAAACTTCTTTTCTGACTCTTTGCGCTTAAGACCTATAATGGATCCTAAGGACAAATTTGTAGAAGTAATTTTAAAATGCAATCATTTTTTTTTAACTTTGCAGATCCTTTCAAGCATGCTATCTACTATAGATGTCTATTGATTTTTTTTTTCGGACAATATGTGTGTGTGTGTGTGTGTGAAATTCATTGAAAACGACATTTATTTTGTTTGTTTTAATGCCTAAAAACTTATGCTAGGCGCCATTATGACGCCTTGATTTAAATTCTTATTTCCAACCCTGTCTGTAGTTAGTTTTAATATGAAAACCATTCTGCAATCTATCGCGTATCTATACCCGAAAATGTGAAGGGAAAAAAAAAGAAAAATCAAACCCCAGACATCGAATATAAAACGAAATAGGTCTGATTAAACTGATTTGTTCTAGCTTATTGGAATAAACACAATTACAGTTAGTAATTAGTGCTTCCTTTCTGGATCTACCAATTGAGGAAATCAGCAAACCCCCGCTAGTTTTTTCAATGCTGGGATTGAACTTCCAATCCTGTTAGATAGTTCATAGTCGCAAAAATGTTCATTCAACATGAAATCCTGAAGCTTGAGCTTTTAGTAAGGAACCGTATAACTCTGAGAGAAAGGGCAAAGAAAATGCACCTCAAAACTTGAATTACGACACGTCTTACACTAAAGACGACACTACCTTACATTTTTTTTTGTCTGCTTGTTCCTAGTCTACTATTTAGTAAAGAAGGAAAACTTCTGTGCAAAGTATTTTATAACGTATTGTGAAAGCAATTTACGCAATCAAGTTCACAAACAGAATGACTCCGATCTGCGTTTAAATTTTACGCCATACCTATCTATGCCGTCACAGTTACAAAATTCATTGTTTATAATGTACCGCCCGAGATGAACAATAAGTTTCCAAAATTGCACGCTCGTTTTTATTTAACTTCTAATTGCACTTTCGTGTTTCACGGTTTTTGAATCAATTCTGTTTGGTTAAACAAATCAGCTACGTGCAATTTTGAGTAATTTTATTCATTTCGTTACATTAACTTTGTATAAAAATTTTTTATCTTATGGAATATTTACACTAGTAAAAGTAAGTTTTCCTTTATGCTTCTTTCACTCTAGTATAGAATTTTAATGTTTTTGGACAATTACTAGAAAGATCTGGGAAAACCATGTTTTATCGTGCACTGCAATAAAAAATTGATTTATTCTCCATCAGTTAGAAACGAAATAAATTTTCTGACTTCGAGCACTACAGCACAAAAACAGACATCATCATTCCACCAACCTTACGGTTCTGAAGATTTTCACAGCAATCGAGCAATCTACACGGTATGGAATGACGAAAACCAATGTCTTCTCTGCTGCATTATATTCAAGAAATCGCAAGTCAATAAAAAGCAAAAACCATGAAAACCGAAACAATTGAGGTAACAAGCGTTAAGGAGTTCACGCGCTAAAATTTACCTCGAACACCATGAAATTGACTTCTGTGTCTTTACATGAACCAAAGTTAAGTGTACATGAGCCAAACTGCACCGAACACGAAAATAACGCTTGGGCAATCCACAAGGAATGTTTCCGACTACAATTGCATGACCATTTGGCTAACTAAATGCATGATCCACCTTTTATCGAAGGAATATTTCAACAATCTTGTTTCGTTCGAATTTAGTTAAATGGAGGAAATTTAATCTCATCGCGATGGAGATCAAGAATCCAGAACTCTTTCTATCTTGCTCGCAATGAAAGACGCGGGAATCTTAATATTCGTCTAAAGTTATTGGCACGTCCCTCAGAAATTTAATTGATTGCTCGCTTAAAAGAACTAGTCATTCAAAGCATTTATGTCTAGACTGTAAAATATTCGGTAAATAATGTGGTGTACTCAGTACAACAGCTAACTAAAGCTTACAGCTAAGCTGCTTAGGTGACCATTTGGCGAACTAAATGCATAATCTATCTTTCAGCAAAGTGATTTTTCAACCATGTAGTGTCGTTCAAATTTAGTTAAAGGAAGAAATTTTAGTTTCATCGAGATGGAGATTTAAAAAAAAAAGTAAAGCCAGATGCATACAGCTCTAACTAAGAGTACTCCATGGGCAAGTGGCACACCTCCCTTTGTCTCTTGACCATAATCCCCTGTTTCAACTTTACTGCCGGTTTCTATCGTGTCTTTACTAATAATAAAACTGAAAATATCTCTGTGCGGAGGATTTCTGGATGTCTGGATCTCTGTGACGCGCATAGCCCCTAGATCGTTCGGCCAATTTTCATGAAATTTGGCAAAGTTGGTTTGCAGCATGGGGGTGTGCACCTCGAAGCAATTTTTCGAAAATTCGATGTGGTTCTTTTTCTATTCCAATGTTAAAAACAAAACTATCATAAGATGGACGAGTTAATTACGAACTTGTCATAACGTCGAACCGTAACACGGGCACAAGCCAATTGGCGAGATATGAAATTATCATAACGTGGAACCGTAACATTGGTACAAGCCAATAGGCGAGAAAATTCACCATACATTATTTGTAAATATACAGGCGAACCAAAAGGACTTTTAATCTTAAGTTGTTGGTATGTCCCTCAGCCGTTTTATTTATTGTTTTCTTGAAGGATACAGTCTTTCGAAACATTTATGAGTGTACAGTAGACCCCCTTCGTTTTAAGCGGTTTCGATTATACGCAGTTTAAGATTTGACACCTTTATTTTATTTTACACGGATGATTTTGATTTTTTTTTAATTTGAGACCTTGACAAAAGTTATGGCGTATTAAGACTAGTACACCTCACAGCTCGACAATTTTGATCTCAATGTCAGTTTTTAATTCTACTTGATGTAAAGAGGTCAGATTGCCAACATTTGGAACACTTGTAATTATGATACCGGAACTGAACCAGTAATATTCTCACATAATGTTTAATGAACACACTCAAAAGAGCTTCCTTGTGATGCGGAACTACATTTAGTCCCCAAAGCAAAGTATTCCTTTTTCCTTACTCAACCTTTATAACAGCGACTAGAGAAACATTAATTTTTTTTTTCCATTGAACTTTTTAGTTTTTCAAGCTTTATGTTTTACCGTTAAGGTGGTATACTGGGAAACAAGTTGGGGGTTAGGGGGGGTCTAGTAATTTTCTTATTGTCTTAATTTTAAAACACATTTTTGGGGTTTCTGAAAAGAAAGATTATGAAAAACATTTATAGTTGTGCAATTGATAAGTACGTTAAACACAAATCTCCTTGTAGAACGTAAAATTACAGACACAGCTAGTGTCTACCATTTTATGCTTAGACAAAAACAACTGGCATGGATTTAAAAATTTATGCAATGCCTTAAACGCACACACATACGAAAAAAAAATATAGAGCAAGAACACTGGTCACAACATATAAAAAAAATAGATCGCAATTCGCTAAAATTGCAAGCTTTAAGGACACCCTCCCCCCCCCGATAATAAAAATTGGGATACGTGTAGCAATAAACAAATAAAAGTAAAATGCCTTGCTCTCAGCCAAAATAACCGATTTTGGAAAAGTAACTAATGAAAACTGATAAAAATAAGTCGATGACTTCACTAATGAATCTCACACTGCACAAAAACCACATCTACAGAAATTCATACTTCAGATATTTATGTTACTTGCATAAATCATTTTCAGTCTTTTTTTCTTCTCTCGTAACCTTTTTTCTCAACCCTAAGATATTTAAATCGAGTATGTTTAATAAAATATTTGATTTGAATGATAAATCAAAATAACATGAGAGCATTAGACTGACTCGTTTTGTAAATACTATATTTTCACAAAAGTGTTTCGGAAAAAATAAATTTTACATATGAGAAGCTCTGAATTAACACGATCTTTATTTCTTAATTTAAAAATATTGATCGCAAATTTTATGCTTCATACCGCTTTTTAAAAAATATATCCCAGAAAAGTTCCCGCGCGTATCAGGATTCTCATTCGTATTACACATAAAAATTACGAATATTAAGGGGGTAATAAAAGCCCATTATTTATTTACAAGAATTTATGACTTCACTTTGGCAATTGCAGCCGAATAAAATTGAGTTACGCCGGAGTAAGCAACCTAATTCGGGTTTTGCACGTAAGTTTTCTCGTGTTTTCATCGAAATTTGGAGCTAGATGTTATTTGCTTTGAAATATATTTTTCTTTCCGACCTAGAACTGATCACGCATCAAGTTAAAATTTTTTGGCAGTACCATATCTAACACAAGCTTTAAATCTATTTTAATCAGCGTTTTTTTTTTTGTCAGCTCAACGAAAAGACATTGTTTTGCTCACGAAAAAAGTCGTGTCAATTTCCTGGAGTTTTTTTCTTAAATAAAAGTAAATAAAAGTGAGATGTGTATAAATTGTGTTCAAAGTCATTTTTTTTAGAGAATGACTTCATCCGATTAATCGATGCTGGTAAATTCATAGTTTTTGAATCGATGGCGCCATTGCAACCTTCAAGGGTTTATCTTCACAGGGGGTGGGGGATCACTTTTTTCAAATATTTAATTTGACAAAAATATTCCTCCAAAACCGAAATGTGCTGTATTGTTATTTATCAAAACTTTCTTTCCTAAATTAAAAGACAGGCGACTTTCGAAATGTAAGCTTCGTAAGTTGCACTAATGCACTTTATCCCAATTCAAAGGTTTGTACACATAAAAATGTATCCCTTTCGTCAATCTTGTGCTTGTAAATGATTTTCTTATAATTATCTACTAATTACCTATAATATGGCTCAGATAAGTTTAGGCTTGACCTTGGCAATGTTTACTTCATTTGGAGGTAATAGGAAAGGCTAGTTGACGCTGCGTTGAGTAGTTTGACTTTTCCAGCAGTTTTCCAGAAGGACTACAACTCAAGACCGCCCAGTAACACATTCCTTTTTCACTGAACTTCGTAAAAAGATGTAAGCAAGACTAAACTTCAACTTATCAGAGACACTATACTGCTTATTAAGGTTTCGTATCAAAGCGGAAACTTATATTCATCATATAACAGCAGAAATGTGAACTCACTTCAAGTCAAAGCAACGAACATGCTTCAACCATTTCATAGCAACACATTCAGTAAGGACTACAGCCTGTAAAGCTAAGTACGGATCCAGAAATTTTTTATGAGAGGGGCGATTGATTTTTTATTATTTATATTTTACTATGTATACTGATTTAAAAGCATTGACCAGAAAGGTTTTGGGCTTTAATTCCGAAACAGTTCCAAGATACGGTCCCAAACCCCCCTTCTCCCAACATCAATGAAACTTATCTAAGCTTGCGTTTTTCGAACTTCATTTTCGAAAAATTACGGAGTCTCTCTCAAGGGAATGGCGACAGCCCCCAACACCCCTCCCTTGTATCCGTCCCTGTGTAAAGCAGGTTTGCAGTCTTCAGTCTGCAACTGGAAAAGGGCAATTCCACGAAAAAGTCAACCCTATGTCTCGCACGTGACAGTTCATATATCTTATTAAAAAGTAGTAATTTTAAAGGATACTGACGAAATTGTTTAAGAAATTGCACATAAGTTCGTAGTTTGTTAGGCCGAAAAAACTGCTCATTAATGATTTAAACTATTATTTTTAATGAAATAAATGAGGCGTCACGTGCGGGATAAAATGAACATTTTCCGTGGAATGTTGGAAAAGAGCATCACTGACATTGTGACAAGTCATGATGGAGATTTCGGTCTGAAATCTTCATAGATCATTCAAAAACTGCATGATGCACTTATTAGAAGGGGCTTGATACTACATGCAATCTGATCCGCTAACAACTGACTTTTTCCCAAAGGGCGAAGCGCGACAACACTTCAATTCTTAATCTTGCAACTTCTACTGTTCTCAAAATATTTAAAGGATTTATACCGCAATCGATTGGATTATAATAATTATGTTCTTACTTGAGTTTGCTTGGGGGGGCGAGTTTTGTTTAGAATGAGGTTGCAGTGATTATAGAAGAGGGCGAGACAGCCCCATTTTTATAATGCTTCACATAAGCTCACCAGAAACAAGTTATTCCTTTTTGCTTTCAATAAGTTAAATACCTACATTACTTTTGCTACACGGACTGAATCGGCTAGATTAAACCTTCGCTTCCTAGTTTTATTGTTGCCTTAGTGACCTTAATCCCCCGCCTCGATAGGAGGTCACTGTCGTTTCTTATTCAGCGAACTTTGCTAGATAACTAGGCAAATTTGGAGACAACATGAAAAAAAATTTCATATGGGGCAGTGAGAAGCAAAGGGATGCAAGTGGCAAAACTAAAAATTTGGAAATAACCAGTACAAATAGTAGACGAACCTCTCCTCTGTCTTGGGGCAAAAGGTAGAATTAGTAACCCTAGTAGGTGCTGTTGCATTGCAGGATTTATAAACAAAATCAATGAAAGCCTACCTAGGCTGTTTTCTTTAAACGCGTTTTACTCAAAGCTTGAAAATGTCCACTTACATCCCTTTGCTTCTCACTGCCTCATTTGTTAATGCTTTTATTTAAAAAAATTACATTTTTAATTTTCTATAAATAATAACTTTATATCTTTTATTTGCGGCAGGTATCTATGCGTACGCTAATATTTTATCATTCGGTAACATTCGAAGTCTCATTCTGCAAACTTTATACTTTCCTCATCCCAGAAATTAAGGTTCAGGGCCCCCCTAATCGCACCCCTCCGTTTTCAGCATCATCTAGTTTTAGAATGATCAGTTTCCCTCAAATAACATGAACTCGCAACCACTCTAAAAGGTATCCTCCGGAAACATCACCCCCCCCCCCGACATAGCCATTTCCCATCCGAACCAACACCCCTCGAACGTCGATCCGACGGCTGCATTTCTGTCCTCAGGAACCCCCGTCTTGTAACCTCCAACTCTCTTGCAAGCACCACAGATCACATAGCCAGAGTCGCTCCGAATCCCATTGCTGCAAAGCAGCTTTGAACTGGCAAAAATCAGTTTTTTCCGCCAGAATACTTCACTTTCTAACTGTCGGGCTGCTTCAGTACCCTTTCAGCAGCACTCGCAACTGACAGCAGCAACCAAAGATATACGCAAGCTTTTCATGCATGAGAAGTTGATGTATGCAAATATAGATTTTGGTTAAGTAAAATTATAAATGTGTGATTAACTTGTGTGCTTAAATTCAAAAATTTTAAATGTGCTAATAAATGAGTGAGATGTACCAACGAGCTACAAATTTTACTTAAAAACTAGCTGCGTCGCCCGGCTTTGCACGGTCTACCTCGAAAATAAAAGCTATGTCAAGTGACGCGTGTTCAATCAGGCTTGAACAAAAAAAAAATCAGTAAAATTTTGCGGTAGATTACGGAAAAACAACCAAAAAGGAACCATTTTAAATTCTCGGGAGGAGTATGTTAAATAGCCAAGCATAAAGATGGGAAAATTAGGAATCTATCGATACCTGGCTCGATGGTCAGTTCATTGGTGTTCGGGAGAAGTAACTTGGACATACGCAGATAGATAAATACGCTCAATTTTTAATTATATAAGATAAGTCTTTTGTGAATAATTAAGTTTGGCACATGTCATTATATCTATATAGCGCATGAGAAAGCAGCTACATGATATTCAAGGAATAGAGAGACACGCTCAAAAGTTACTTAATAGCTTAGCTTAAAAAATTACGAAATGTAGACTCCATATGGAAATTTACAAACCTAAAACTCCCCGAAGAATAGAAATACTCTTAGAAGTATAACTACAGGTATAGGGTTTTTTACGAGCTGAACTTTATTGTAAACAGATACTTTAAAACGTTTTTAAAAAAAAATTAAAACAAACTTTCTTTTAGAATTAAGCTGAAGTTTTAATCGTTTTTTACTTTCTTCTATACCTAATATATAGAAGAAAGTATTGGATTCGTGCAAATTTTCGAATTTCGAAGGAGTCTATCGTTTTAAGGTGTGCTGAGTCCATTTCGACTATTTTTGGAAAATGTCTGTCTGTGTGTGTGTGTGTATGTGACGTCTGTGTGTGACCAGTTTTTTTGTGACTGCTCTACAGCAAAAAGTACCGTATGAAATTGAACGAAATTTGATACACATGTGCCCCTATGTGAACTTGTGCCCATTGGTTTTTGGCGCGAATTCCTCCAAGGGGGGGGTGGAGCAATGGGACGTTTGAGTTACGCGTGCTTGCTATTCTTTAGGAAGTAACGGGCGGAATCAAACGAAATTTGGTCCATATGTTGCCACTAACAGGAACAGGTGCTGATTCAATTTTGGTGTCAATAACTCAAACGGGGGTTGAGCTATAGAACTTTTTTTTGTCGTCAATTGTGACTGCTGTATTTCAAGAAATAATGAACGGAATGAAAGAAAAATTTATCGGTAAGTAGCCCTTAGTGGGTATAAGAGCTGATTTTATTTTGGTGTCAACAACTAAAAAGGGGGTGGCGCAATCGCCCGTTCTTTTTTTTCCATTGTGAATGCCCTATCTCAATTAGTAATGCTACATTCTGGTTGAAATTTGTAACAAATGTGAATCCATATGTAAACAGGCTTTGGTTCAATTTTGACGCCAATCGCTACAAGGTGTTGATTTTTTTCTTTTTCTTTTGCGAATAGAAATAGCTTTATTAATGCAACAATAAGAAAGATAAATCGTAACAGATTGTCGTCTACGTATTTCTCGAGATTTTAATTGTATGGAAATGATCGGAAATATTATCTCAATGAATTAAATTTTTTAACTCTTGCCATCTTATGTTTGTTAACAAATATTTGTAAGTAATTCAAGCAAGTCGTGAAAAATAACTTTCAATTTTCGCTCTTTGCTTTTGCAATAATTCAGACATTGGGATGGTCGTCAAGTTTTTGCATATGTAATTTTGTTTTTGTTGGGAATATTGCTTCCTCGTCAAGCATGGGGAGGGATCAGAAAAAAATATATATAGAAGAAAGTTTCGTGATGGCCACAACATACTAGTTTATATTTGGGCGACGATTAAAATATTTAATTGATCTTTAGGGGTTTAGGTGTTCAAGAAATTAACTCTTAACACTTAATGGTTGAAATCCGACTCATTTGTATTGCACTAAACACGCATTAATTACATTTATATTCTTACTTATTTAAGTAGGATTTTGAGACTTAACTGCTCCTATTCAGCACGAGTATTAGTTAGTCTTTATTAATATATGATGATTAAGAGTTTGTGATTATGAATGTGGAAACATTTTATATTAACTAAATTGTTTTCTTTTAAGTCGCTTTTCTTCCTTTTTCTTTCTCTTAAAAAGTTCCATTTGAACTAACTTGGAACCTAAGACAATCAACAGAGGGATGAGGCTGTTATAAATATGATATTCACATATGTAGAAACAGGCTCGTTTAGTTTCAGACGAACAGATTAGATATATTGAAAAAATTTAGCCCCCTTAACTGCGGAATTTAGTGTCAAGCAAAATTACTAATCTCAACGAATGCCAAAAACTTTTGCTAACATTTATTTTCGTGAACTCTGCAGTTGTTTGAACTACAATGTTTAACAAAATTAAACATATGTAAATGTCATTCCCATGTCTCCCTTGTTTCAAATTTCTTATATTCTTGATCAAAATTTTATTTCAAGAATAGAAATGCTTTTAAACTGAAGGCAAACAGTTAAGTAGATGTATATCGTGTTTATATTTTGACAATATTTGAAAATGTATGCAGGCAAAAAAAAAACTATGTCACATTGAAGTCTCACTTCGTTGAGTATGTTTATTAAGAGTAAATTATTTATTCTCCTTAAAATACTACAATTATTTTCAAAAAGAATAATAAACGATATCAAATTAACTTTTATTCATTCATATGAAACATCTTCAAAATAAAACTGGATGTAAAAAGTCAAAGGAAAAAATATTTCTTTTTAACAGATACTCCTCGAAAACCAAAAGAAAGTTTAAAACAAACTGGAAGTGTCAAACTGCTGTATCAAGGAGAAAATACTTCCCGAACAACAGCAGTTTAGAATCGAACGCAGATAAACCTACTTTTAAGCTTAAAGCGTATCATTTGTCATGCAGAACTGCCAAAGATTTTAAATTAAATATCATTTATTACTGAAGAATAATCTTTACTTTTGCTATTTTATAATTATTTCCTTAGCAAGAATAAAAAAAAGTTTATGAACACAACAGCGATTTCAATACATACTGAAAATTTAACGGAGGCTTCGTAAAATTTTGTTTGTTGTTTTAATGTTTATCTTTTTTTCTTATTCAGTTTTCAAGCACAAAATAGACAAGAAAATCTGCTGTGCTTGAGCTGCATATCATTTTTCTTACGATTAAGCAACTTTACACTAAACAAATGATTGATGATTATATGCGCTTTTCAACTATATTTATAGACATAAATTACTGAAGTTTAACGTACATGACTTTAAAAGAATGAGTATTTCAAAAAGCAATAATTTTTGCCTAAACAAGGCATGGCTTTATGAATAACTGGCGTAGCAGTGTGGAAGTATTTGAAATGACTTTGGTCTCATGCTAAATGAAATAAATACTATATCCAATGTTAAAAATTGATTTTGGCATGGGAGAAAATAGGCTTGTTTAGTTCTAAACGACATTCTTGTTGAAATTGCAAGCATCGTTACTATTTCTTAATTAAAATAACAATACTAAGTTTGCAATTAACATCAACGCAAAAACTTAAGGGTTGAGGTGAGAAAAGAAAATAATACCATTAATTAATTTAAGCAAAATAAGCGCGAACTTAAAACATTATATTAACCATTATTTTATTTTATTTTTTGAAAATAGTGGCAATTATTTTGAGAAATAATAATTAATGTGGTTTAAAAGTAAAGCATTCAAAGTTAAGTATTTCAGTCACGATAGTTGCGCAAAAATATAAAAACACAGTTACATTGAAATTTTTTGAATAAAGTCCTGACAGACTAATATGATTTTTCAAGTATTTTTTAACATGTCTATTTAATACGAATGAGTCTAAGTGGTTTTAAAAAATATCAGAATACATTTCAATGAATAAAATCTCCCCTGATTTGGAAAACATACATGAATATATTGCGTATATCTCTAGTTGTAATGGAAAGAAAACATCTGACGAGACTTTTGGTTCCTAACCGAGATATCCGAAAGACAATTGCGGCAACCAGCTATCAGTTTCAACCCTTACCAGTCCGTAGTTATTGCCCTACATAACCACTACTAAAGTTTGACCACGGAGAGAGGGCGGATGAACTTGACGCAAAAACGGACCACTTCGTTTTGTAGTATGAATCGGCGAAAACACACAACACACAAGCAGTAAACTCTCACGTTCTCGCTGACCTTATGTAATTACAAAATGAAATGATCCGTTTCCGCTTTGATTCCACTCGCCATCTCTCCGTGGTCAAGCTTTATCAATCGCCAAACCGATTGAACACGTTAAAGCAAAACTAAATCACTTCACAAACTGCATTAGATCTCAAATCTAAAAGTAAAGGACTATATGTATGCAGAGAGTTTATAATGTAAGTTAAATAAATACCTTTGTGCCTGAAAAGTAAAATAAGAAATAACGACAAATAGCACAAATTGCAGATGACCGCAGATACGTGTTTCTACGTTACAAGGAACGTCTTTTTCAAAAGGAGTTAGTGGTAACGCCGAAACACGTGTCTGCAGTAACCTGCGCTATTTAACGTTAGTATTTCTTATTATACATTTTATAATATAGTTTTTAAAACTGGTTTGCATCTATAAAAATAATGTTTCTCAATACACAATTAAGTTTATCAAATCAATATTAGAATTAAATGTAACTTCTTTTGAAAAAAATTGTTTACAAGAACAAAGAGCTTTGGTAGAAATGAAAGCAATATTGGGAAATAATAACTTACCTTGAACACAAATGCTATTTTTCACGAAATTGATTTCTTGAAAGACAACTCTTTGAAAAAACCCGTCCTCAACGTTGGTTCCAAAATATTCTGCACCTTTAATAAATGAATGCACATTAAAACAAATTCCAATTAATCCAGTCATGAGAAAACATTTTAATTTCAACTTTTCTTAATTAGAATGAATGATTCAACCGCCCTCCCTCGCCTTTTCTTTACAACATGGATAAATTAACAAAAATCAGGATAACAAACAAAAACTACTTTTAATCATGCTTCGCGATTTTTTTAATTTTCAAAAATTTGTACACTGTTAAAAATTCAGGATGATTTTCTGGTAATTGTTACTGTAAAAATGGCGAACTTAACGCATCACTCATTTTTACGGTAATTTATACCGGAGAAATAAGCGATCCCAGCTCCAATTGGTTGCTGCGGCCTACCGAGGAAACCGTAAAATTTTACAGTAACATTTGATTTTTACGGTAATAGTTACTGGCTACATGGATGCCAGTAACAATTGCTGTAAATTTTCCCGGAAAATTTTTAACAGTGTAGTTACTTACATTAATGAACGCAATATATATCATACAATTAAAAAATCCATTCAGCTTACTTTTAAAACTAAGATAAGTTCTCTTACTTTTCAGTACATTTAAGATTTAATAATGTTATAATAAATAAGAAAGGATTTTGTTTTATGCTTTACTTAAAAATAAGGTTTCCATCATCACGTACGTTTTAATGCAAAAGAATACGCTTGAGCTATCTCTTTTCACAACTATAATAGCGGATAGTGTATAAGAAAAACTACAATTTTTCATTTGATTCTGCATTGAATTGAACTACATTTTAAAGCTACCAGTTTTGTTTGGCACTCTTGGCTTCCTTAAGAGGTTTTCCACCTCTAGCACATCCTATGCCGGGGCTGATGAGTGCTAATAAGCACGAAACTGCTGTCCTCGGTTGGAATTGACTGAGATGGCGGTGTATTTCATGTATTTCTGCCTTAGCCTTGGCTGTTGGGAAGGCCAGCTTAACTTACTGAACAATAACTTACTGAACATCATAAATCAGTTTGAAAAATCAAGTAAAATAGTTTTTTTTTTTCTTGACCCCTTTCAACTAGATTTTCAGGTTTTTGATTACAGAAGGGTATAAGCCCATTTTATTTTAAGCATTTCAATTAGTTTTAGAAGCTAAATGAAATTTTAATTCAAGGTAAAATAAATGATCCTACTTATGGCTTGATTAGTCATTAAATTCTTTATATATGAAATTATAAATGATTTATAAATGGATTAAATACTGTTTATTGAATCCTAAAAAAAATATCAGTGGAACTTAAGCTTTTTCTAAAATAATCGATTCGCTACTTATTTTTATGACCATTGTGATGTGCATGTCTACATGGTTTAACGAACGTAATTATTGTCTCCGTTACAAGTATTTGACAGCAAAAAGTTATTGACCAAGACAACATTCTCAACATGGCTCCCCTGGAGCACCCTGATATGTCCCCCCAAGACTTCATGAAACATTGTTGATGGATCAGCAATAAATTACCAGGAGTAAAAAGGTAAGTAGGGAAATGTGGGGCAAAGTAAAATGGTGAAATATTTACTCTGCTTTCAGCGCCACCTATCTAGTAATATTTTAACTATGAGGAACCGTATGTAGTCTATTCCAGTCAAGCAAAAATACCCCTGAAAATCAAATGTAATAATGCAAGCAATTTTCAAAAATTGATACTCCTATTGTAATATTTTGTTGTACAGTCAAAAAATTTATTTTTGTTATTTAAATCATAAAGTTCTTGTGATTAACATTTTAATATTAATCGAGTCCTACTAATACTCAGTGCGGTATTTGTTTAATCTTAAGTTTATTTGTATTTTAAATGCTTTGTAGAGTTAGTCAAGTGCTTGCGGGGGCAAAATGGATGAGGCAAAGTGAAATGCTTTCGATTCAATTGCTTATTCAATCTTTTATCAATCACTTACGTGTTCACTTATTGGTTACTTCATTTACATTCTTAATTTAAAAACGTCCTTATTTTTCATTCACTTATTTTCGCATTCATTCACTATTTTGCGAAGTGATTTATTTTTTTTTTATCATTTTATAACTTATTAATTTATTTATTTGCTTGTTTATTGTTTCATTTGATCAACTGAAGTTGATTTAAGTTTTCAACTAAGTGATTTAATATTGCAGGACAGAATTAAAATTTAATTATTTCTTAATGATAGTATTGCTCATATTCTCATTAAGGAATGCTGGGGGTAGAGGTTTTTTCTATTTAAATACACTTTGTACTAAAACAGTGACTTAGCTAGCAGAGGTGACACCCAGGCGGCAATTTGTGGTGTCAACCCCACCCTGTTACAAACTTAAAAAGAAATAATATTAAAATTATAAATAAAAATATTTGAACGTTCTACGTAAACGTAAATTTGTGTATAACGAAATTTTTAAGTGTTTTAATGTTACAAAAAAATAAATAAATAAATAAATAAAACCTATGAACACTGCCCTAGACGCTTATCTGCAGGGCTGTCCCGAGGTCAAAACAATCAGGGGGTGTATGAAATTAATGGCCCCTAATTTATTTAAAACTTATCTGAAACACAGGGAGAGAAAGTCACTACTAGATCTAAATATTGACAACGTGCACCTAATCCTGTGTATAATATTCCATCCATGATACGGGGAGGGGAACAGGAGATCCCGAGGCCCCTCTTCCGAGAAAAATTTCAAACTTGTAGCCTTAAAACGCCTTTTAGCTTCATCCTTTTTTAAAAACTTGCAATTTCACTTGGGGTGTCACCTGGAGCGGATCGCAAACCCTCGCTCTGACTAATATAATATTTAGGGCGAGACATATTACAAACAATACTGCCGTGTGCAGGTAAACGGCAGTATTCTGCAGAAATGAGTTTGAGATGTGAAGACACGTGTTTTGAACTCGATACTAACAACGGGGAAATGTATAGAATTTGACATATTTTTCGCACTTTTTTTGGCGGAAACCAAACAAACGAGCTTGTGCAATAAAGATAACGTACAACACATGACTAAAATGTAAAAAAAAACGAAAAAATTAAAAATTTGCAGTTACTGCCCTTTACCTGCCCACGGGCAGAATAACCCAGATCAATTATTCACAATATTTCTTTTATAGAAAGAATCAGTTTGGCAGAGGTAACACAAATTAACTTCTCAGTAAAACAATTGGTAAAACTGCTTAATACTTCATTTGCAATCTAAATACGTCACTAGCAAAATCGCCCTATTTTTTGTTTAAAATACCTTTTTAAAAGAAAACACGGGTTTAACAAATGAAAACACCATTGAACAAAACCTAACCAGTTCGCTCTAAAAAAAAGTTACGCTAACTCGGACTTCCACACTTTTAAATGTTGATACAACGTATCATATACAATAAAAACATTAAATGGAGTATGCAAGTTACCACGTAAGTCATCAACTTACATCAACCACGAACATCTAAAGTTCAACAAACAGATAGCAATCTTTTTCGAAGAAATATCGCCTGACCGTTCAGAGCCATAAGAACCACACGAATCATCACCGTTATTACATTCCTTTTAGGTTGGCTTGCCAGATTTCTCAAATGTTCAACCGGGACCCCAAGATGTCACCCCCCCCCCCCCTCCATGTCGTGTACTTAAAAGGGTACACACCCTTAGTTAGGTTTTAGTGTTTTAAACGACTGATTATTCTCGAGGCTATGAATGAATGGGTACTAATTATGAATCAAAACCAGGGATGGGTTGCATACGCGACATGGCATATATAACAAAGTTCCTGTATTAAACATTTCTTTTTGCCAAACAAACATTCTACACATATAGAAAATAAAACAAATGATTGAAAGAAGAAAAAGGTCAGTTTTTTCTTAAGATTATTCAATTTCATTTTCAATATTTAATTCAGAACACAAAGATATACTAACTTGAAGGTGATAATTTTATTGTACTTTCTTTGAAATATATGGCAGTAATTTAACAGGATTATTTGCTTTTTGGAATTGCTTCATGCAATGCAATGAAGAAAAAACAGCTTTTTTCCTTCCAGCAAATATAACCGTACATAAAAGTGACATAGGACCTACTCATTCAGAACTCAGTGTCTGCTCAGGAAGTCGTACTTTTTATACACCTAGATATTATTTAGCACATATTTTGTTAGCTTTAAACTGCATTGATTTTCTTCTCATGAATATTCAAAATAGTGATAAAAAAAAAAAAAAACAGTGAGTTCTTTATTCATCACTAGTGATATCCGCACGACTTTGCCCGTAGTAGAAAATTAAAAAGTCTTTTGGTTCATCTGTATATTTACAAATAATGTATGGTGAATTTCTCGCCAATTGGCTTGCCCATGTTACGGTTCCACTTTATGATAACTTGGTCATTTACTCGGCCATCTTATGATGATTTTGCTCGGGAAAATGTTCTTTAAATTGGAATAGAAAAAGGACAAAATCGAATTTTCAAAAAAAAAAAAACGCTTCGAGGACCATACCCCTTGCTACAAACTAATTTCGTGCCAAATTTCATGAAAATCGGCAGAACTGTCTAGGCGCTATGCGCGTCAGAGAGCTTGACAGCGAGCGATCCGTATAAAGATCCAGACATCCAAACAATTAGCTTTATTATTAGTAAAAGATTTAACCTAAAAAAGTTTTACTCGAGGGGGGGGGGACACTTCTTTCGTGAGGCTTAAACTTTTGAGAGACTCGTTATAGCGAAAAACTTTGCATCGCGAAGTATATCAAGCAGTTGTTAAATAGTAAACTGGGGGGGGGGGGGGGCTCCGACCTCTGCTCGTTTCCTTCGCTAACCCCCGTTCGTTACATGCGGGGGGTGACAATTGATGATTTTAGTTTTCTTAGATGGCCCGCACCTTAAGGTTTAGAATAGTGACATAGGGTAGAAATGACTTTTCCTGGATATCCTGTATCTAACAGTACCAGTGTTTGACCTGGTACAAATTGCCAGTCCGGTTTTTGTTAAGCATTTCGGCTATATATCAAGAAAAAATTCAAAAGAAAAATATATTATAATAATCAACATTTTGCAATGATGCTCCAATAACATCGAAATTTGATGCAAAACTTAGTGAGAAATTTACCCCCCCTCCTCGCTTGAAAGTAATTGAACATCACTATACTCCTTTTAAATCCGACAACTGGCAATCAATAATTCGGCACTAAGATATATTTATTTCGAACAAAATGAAGTTCACTTTCATTGGTTATATGTTTCACAAGATCAATAAAGTCTCCATCGTTGGGGCAAACCTAACCTGGCAACATTGTGAAGGCTTCGCAGATTCTAATCACAGCATTAACACGCTGCCAGGTTAGGTTTGCCCAACTGGTAGGTTATGATTTCGTCTGAAATATCCTAATGGTCTTTGAAAGCTTGGAAACGTAATGTGTAAAAAACATTTTAAATTTTGTTTAACCAGGCATTAAAAAAGTAGCAATAAATAAAATGTTACGGAAAAGCCTTCAAGTTGTTTGAAAATAATCCAAAACAATAATTCATAAGATTTAGATGAACATGCACGCTCAAAAGAACCGTAAACAATGGATTTAAATTCATAAAATTCAATCCCCCTCCCTCAAAAAAAATCAATTTTCAGTCGGTCGCGAAAGTTAAATTTTTCTTTACTAATAATAAAGCTGAAAGTCCGTCCGGATCTCTTTCTGTCCGGATATGTCTGTCTGTCAGGATTTCTGTGACGCGCATAGTGCCTAGATCGTTCGGGCCGATTTTAAAGAAATTTGGCACACAGTTTGTAGCATGGGGGTGTGCACTTCGAAGCGATTTTCAAAAATTAGAATTTTGTTTCTTTTTCTATCCAATTTTAAGAACATTTCACCGAGCAAAATTATCATAAGATGGACGAGTAAATTAGAAAGTTATCATAAACGTGGAGCCGTAAAATGGGCAAGCCAATTGGCAAGAAATTCACCATACATTATTTGTAAATAAACAGGCGAACCAAAATACCTTTAATTTTTCTACTACGGGTAAAGCCGCGCGGGTACCACTAGTTTCTTAATACAGCTGATAATAAAACGGCATCACAGGCGGAGGATTGCAGGATATCCTATCGCACCCAGCAGGAAAAGTTACACAACTCAAAAATTTTGGGGTTAACTTACTAGCTATTTGATTTTTAAAAAAAATCTCAATTTACTGCTTTTTCTAGCCACAAAACTCGCACTAAAGTGCGCGATGGCGTAAAAACGATATACACTGATCTCCCAATTATACGCGGAAAAGAGGGGGCACGGTAAGGGGCCATTCATTAATTACGTAAGGACGATTTTAGCAATTTGACCCCCCAAACCCCATGGTAAGGGTAGAGCAAGATTTTTCAAACCCCTCCCCGCCCCCCCTCCTTTCTTACGTAAGATTCCATTTCGTTTTTCAAAATAACGAATCTTACATCTCTAGAATCCTTCTTCAATCACTATTACTAACTTTGTAAAAAAATTAATTAACTTTATAATTCACTATTATATAAAAAAAAAAACATTTTTGCGTAAAGAAATACTAACAGGAATCTAGACAATGTTATTTCGACAATATTTTTTTGCATATGTTGCGATACTAATTAAAATTTAAGACATGCCATACGCAGTGCGATTCTTTTATTATAATTCACACTACTCAGTCTCAAAAAACAAGTGAAAAAACAACCCAATCCTAATATGTTTTTTACCATTCAGAAACGGATGAAATAGGATCCCTCCCAAACCACTTGACCGAATATAAATATCGACTTGGAAAATATAACGTAAGAATGCGTCTGAACTCCCCCTCCCAAGTAAGGGTATGTAGAGATCACTCCCCCCAGGACCATAACGTAATTGATGAACGGGCCCCTAACCGCGCCGCGAATATGCGAAAACCGTAGATAATCCGAATAGGTTAAAAACGATAATTCTGTATACAATAGCTGAAGAATATGAAGAATATGGTTACCACTCACACTTACATTTAAATTATTACTAAAAACATTGCATCTACTAACATTGAATATAAAAAATATTGTAAAATCTACAGGGGTGCTCCCCCCCCCCCTAAGAACAACGACGTACCCCCCCGTATATATTTCAAAGTCCTCCCCCTCCCAAAAAAAGCAAGAGTTCCCCACTCCCAAAAGGAGAAAAATACCCTCCTCACAACAACTCCCGCTAAAAATTTCAATGGTGCAGTCTGCGCCCCCCTCCCCTGGGTGGGCACCTCCTTGAAATCTAAAAGGAATCAATAACACAATCGTAAGTTTAAAAAAAAAAATCTGAAAAGACCCCGCGGATTATCCGACCGCCGAAAATTTTGACTTTGCTGCAATCATAGTGACACATTATCAAAATTTTGAAGAGAAATAGTATGCAATACTAATTTAGATAACAAGAAATAAGTTAACATCATAACACAAATTTCTGAAGCGTATTGTAATATTTGAGTCGAAATCGCTTAAAACTGATATTGCGCTTCTTCCAATGCTAGTGTTTTGAGTTGTCCTCCCCTCACCCTACCGGGGATGCGATATACTTAACGTACATGCATTAAAACAGTAAAAAACAAATAAATATTCCTCAAAAATAGGGGGAGAGATGTCCCTAATTGCCCTGAAACACATTTACTCTCGAAATTAGTAGAAAAAAAAAGTTCGCTCCCATCAATAGACTACTGTAAAATCACTTATTTTAGCGAAATGAAGAAATGGGTGATTTCACGAATTTTAAATAAACGGAGCCGTAAGTCGATACATACATAATGTTGAAATATTTCGAGAGGCTTAACTTTTCATGCTTACGACGGGTTAGCAAAGATAAGTTCTTTTTAGAGTACTAGAATACCAAACCAAAGAATAAAATTCTTACCTAGTATTCTTTACGAAAGCAACCGCCTAACTTACTGGACAACACCTTAAAACTAAGGCTCCTATATAAGGGGAGCTGACTTATCCGACATTTTGGTTCCAAAATTGTAGGGCGAAAAAAATAGTATTTGTGCAAAAAGTCTCATTTCAGAAAAGTGGTGTCAAAGCTTTAGATGTGTTGCCTGATTGATGTTTGATTATTTTATTCTGTAGCTGAAGACGATTTAATTTATACAAATTGAAAACAAATAAGGTGAAAAGATGAGGTTTATTACAGTAAACATTTCTTGATACGTTTTTCTTGTGTTTGTGAACTAAGTAATCTTTCTAGATTTACCTTAAGTGACATTTTACTCAACTTATCATCAATTGCTTTACGACATAGCAACCAGCGAATATTATGACGCATTATATAATACTAGAAACGAGGTTGGATCTCAATTTTGTCTTGGAACCAAAATGTCGGATAAGTCAGCCTGTCCTTTTCAAGGAGCTCTACTTAAAACTAACTGACCGGAGAAACGTCGACCGAAATGGAATTTCGCATGACATGAAACATGATGCACGCATGCGCGTATTTTGGAGCTCTGCGGTTGGTCTCTGATGTCCAATGTTAATTACTTCGCAGCTTTTCAGTTGAAAGGATGCGATTAGAAATTCGAATAGCGGAGAAATCAAAATTTTATGTGCTCAAGGAGAGGGAAGGAGTCAGCCTAATAAACAGCGCCAATGCTAATCGGCGGGGAATACAAAAAATGACTTCGCACGCTTTTCAGGATTCGCATTTCGATTTCCTCTTCAGTTTAAAAACAGAAAGGTATTTCTTTTCTGACGCCTTATTAATGCAGGTGAAAAAATGAGACGAAGGAGCAAACTTCACTTTTCGCACAATGACGCATTTTTATTTATTTATTTGTTTGTTTATTCATTCATCCGTTGCAAATACAAATCCGCATCATCAATACGCACTTAAACAAGCCCTGCGGCGTCGGAGGAAAAATAACCGACTGCGACTCTTGGATTTTTAAACCTACTATTTTTGACTCCGACTCTTTACCCCAATATCTGCCTGACTCCGACTCCGCAGTCTCGATTTGAGCTACTTTTGAATCATTTATTACTAGTACTTTTTATTTCTTTATTTATGCATTAATTTATCGTCACCTTAGAACAACAGTAGTATATCTTAGGGGCTGTCCGCCGATGTTGTCACGCTTCGAGAGGGGGGGGGGGTCGTGAAATTGCAACTGTTTTGTGACAAGGGGGAGGTAGGGGAAACAAAAAGTGTGTCATCCCGCATTTTTCATAAGAATATGTAAGCGTTACATGTGACGAAGGTGGGGGGGGAGGGGTTAAGGTAAAGTGTGACGCTTGGTGATAATGGGGGGGGGGGAGGAGGGTCAACATGTTTTTATAAAATTGTGATATTTATAGACAGCCCCTATTTCTAGGCGAAGATGACTAGCTTTGAGGCAACGACATTGCGCGCGTGTGTGTGTGTGATTGTAGTTCCATACACAAATCCAGTTTATGTCGGATATTTTTTTTTTTTTTTTCATATTTGGCCCAGAGGTCCTTTGGTGCTCAGGAGTAAACAGAGGGATTTGCCTTATACAAATCTACAGTTTCCGTGGCATCTTCACCAAAATTGAGGACACAGGTCCTTCGATGCTCAGGAACTCACATAGGGGGCTTTCTCTTACCCCATAGGATTTTTTTTCCCTCTGGCGGCGATTTTTTTTTTTTTTTTTTTGAAAATCCACGAAAGGAAATGTTTACGCCTATTAGTATTGATGGTTAACTTGCAGCAATTTTGAACCCAAAGGGGTCTAAGTTAAAATTTTTAGTACCAAAATTCCTCTTTTCTACAGTTGACGGGAAATGTTACACCATTTTGTTTCTTTTATTTGAGCCTCTGATTGTTGAACATACGCCACTTGACACAATTTTTTTTTTCGTGGTAGACCGCGCCACACTGGGCAACGCAGTTAGTTATTAATAAAGTTATCGGTTGAAAATGGAAGTCCGTTTGACAGCTCTTTTGAGATAAAAAATACTTTTATTTGAATCAAACTTCGAAGAATATAGAGACTCTTTAATATTTAATGGAGTCGTTTCGGAAATTTTAAAAGTATTTTTTTCAGAAATAGTATGCTTAAAAACATAGGATTTGACCATTTTTTTTAAATAATTTGAAAAAGTTTAGCATTTTTAAACAATTATTTTAACCGGTGTACAGATTCAATTTCATTTTTTACGCTTTTGCACATGACATCACAAGTGATGAAATTCTATTCACTGATACCATTAGCGCAGAGCATAATATTTAAATGGCTACTTTACTCATATGTAGTGGCAACATTACGGTTCATAGCAAGCGTAGAGCGCAATATTTAACTCGCTTCTGAATTATCATAACCAGGAAATGCGGTAGACGGCAAGCGTAAACATTCTGCGCGCCAGTGGAGGGCGCGCCTCACATGTGACGTCATCACGCCTTGCTTAAATAATCGGACATTTAAAAAAATAATTAAAAATTAAACGTTTTGAAAATAATATTTTTTTTGCTCCATGATTATTTTTTTGCTCATTCTATCATTTTCTGTGTCTAATTTTCGTTTCTTTTCAAATCCTAGAGATCATTTTTTTTATTTGATTGTGATGTTGATTGGGGGGGGGGGGAGGTTAGACTATTTCTGAAGTAAAGTTTCAGGCAACTTATCGGTAGTAAACATAATAATAACATATTCTAAAGTACGCTGTCATGTTTCCGCGCAAAAAAGTTTTAAATAAACATTTACATAAAACACAGATTAATAAAAGTGTATCTGACGTTAAAATCGTTTCAAGTTCATTTCAAAATGTGTATATAGTTTCAAAAAATGAATTTGAAACACGTATCCCCCTTATATTTAAGATTAATATAATTTTTTTCTTTTTCATTCTTGCAAGAATTTCAGACGACTGATTTCAACCCGATTCACTCGGCAGACGATTTTAAAGTCGCAAACATACACGTGCTTTTCGGTCTCTATCATTAGAAGCTTGTGTGTGGATTGGGGAATCTTTCTTGCAAAATGTCGATCTTAAATAAATAAATGATTTGACAACTATCTCTCTGACCTTTTTATTTTTATTTGTTTTATTTTTTTGCAGCTAAACTTGGTCGCATTTGTTATATGTTGTTACAGATATATGTATTGAAAGGGTCATTTTGTGTGTAGATATTCTCATGTATCTAAAAATACAGGGTATTCCGTTTTAACCTGCAAGACCCTTTTTTTTCGAAACCGTTAGACCTATGTATACTTCCAACTGCAAATATGTTCAAAATCAGATGCAGAATTGAGATATTGAAAGTGCGAAGTAAAAATAAAAAGTCAAAAAATACAAAATTTAACATTTTATACGGGCCCTTTGTGAAGACTTTTGAAGTCTTCCATAAAGGTATCTAGCAGTGTTCAACACATTGAGCATCATAGATGGACGTCGAAGAAGATTTTCAATAAAAACATTACGGGGGATATTTTTTGTATGAGCATGCAATATCAATATTATAATCAATAAAAAATATTTGCATGTGAAATATATCTTGTACTTTTGTTCTCTGAAAAAACGTGGGCTGTCCCCCCCCCCCCTCGACGGTAAAGCTTGACCAGGAAAAGAAGGCGGATAACCGTGAAACGAAACATCATTTGTATCATTTGTAATGGGTAGAATCTGCCAGAAAACACCGAATTGTAAGAGGTACGGTCTCGCTAATCCTATCTATTCCAAAATAATAGCAAACAACCCATTACAACCGATACAAATGATGTTTTTGCTTCAAGGTCATTCACCTTCTTTTCGTGGTAAAGCTATAATTAAATAAGCAAGCGTGTGCAATAAAGCTAGAGTACAATAGCTGACAAGAAATGCGAAAAAATGGAAATTTTGCGATACTGCGCCTTCATTCACTTCAAATACGGCCGTAAATAATTTTACGGCCATGCGTTCTTATAAAAATGACACAAATATTTGATGTCACCTTGGAATGAAAGACACACCTGAATACACATATGTTGATATGATGAAAGACACAATATAAATACGTCTGCGAATCTTGTATTATCCGTTTCTAACACAAGAAGCAGTCCCCCTTTTTGCTCTACAATTATTTTACTTAGCTTCACATCACATGTTTAAATACGCTTTTTAAATTATCCGTTAGTAATGCTCTTTACTAATCAAGGTTTCTCAGTTTTAGTAGCTTATCTCAGATTTTCACGTGCTCCCGTTATCTAGGCAACATTTGCTCTCAATTCCGTAAATTGGAAAAGCCTCTCCCCCCTAAAACCTATAGCCATTGTATATCGTCCTTTAATTTAAAAAACAATCTGAATCTTTTTCCATTTCAGTTAGCAATTTAATGGTCCCCATCAGATTCTGTTGCGGAAGAACTTTCGAACCTCTCTTGTGATTGAAGCATTTCATCATCACTTTATTTTACAGTTATCTCATTTTTCATTCCAACAGATTTCAACCACGAGCGCGGTTTTTTTTTTTTTTTTAATCAAGCGCGCTCCTTCTTTGCCTTCCCAAATTCTTCACCGAGACTCGAATTTTTCATCGCTCTCTTGGCGACATTCGCTTGCCAATTGAGAATTAAATTTTACTTCCCGACTAAGACTATCGAAACTGATATCTTTCATGTCCGTTTCCTAAACGTATGTCTCCACAGTGAAACAATTGTTATTATTACTATTATCTCTTGTATTTATTCCTGCTTATGTAAGGAGTGGATAATGTTTGAAAACGTTTATGCTTGAAATTTTACTTTCTTAGTGTTTGATACCTTGCGTGGAAGAATCAAATCATTTTTACTTCCTTTTACAAAAAAGGAAGTATTGTATTCGCGAAAAAATTTTCACTCAAAAATCGGCCTTAATCTCTATTTTGCTCACCCCCGAATGAACGTTGAGTTTTTTTTTCGACCCGACCACACGTACATATGTACCTAAGAACGTATAGATGCCCGAAATATCCATTTTGACGTTTCCCGAGTTAATTATGAGTTTTCTCGTGACGTCTGTATGTACGTATGTATGTGTGTGTATGTACGTATGTATGTGTGTGTATGTACGTATGTATGTCGCATAACTCAAGAACGGTATGTCCTAGAAAGTTGAAATTTGGTACGTAGACTCCTACTGGGGTCTAGCAGTGCACCTCGAGCAAAACACTTACACTTCGACTGCTCCGATTAGCATACCAACTCACAAAGATAATCATTGAGGAACACATCAAATAGTAAGAGGGTGGATTCAAGGAGAAGCTAGAGAGAGTCGAACCAGCCCTTATGGCGTAGAATACCAGACATTAATTTTTCTTGGTATGATCACATTTAGCTCATATCGCAAGTTCTACGGGATAAATAATAGTAAACTCGCTTTTCTTTTAATTATTTACGGAGATTTTTTTAATTTTATGCCTGATTGCTCAAAATTGATAAAATATCCCTTGAAATAAAAAGGCTCGTTTTTAAACTAAAATGTCGATTCTTTATTAAACTTGAACGGTTTAATAGTTTAACTTTCACTAGTTTGATACATTTAAAAAAGCTGGAAGTTTTTTGTTGGGGGTACGCGTATGTAGACATGAACAAACGGGTTGAGAACGTGTGATGTTCGCAACTAGGGTTTCCAATCCCGATATCCCGATCTCAAGGGATCTCGCATGATATTCAGCGGGACTAATCCCGCCGGATTGAGAGCTAAATCCCGCTTTTTTTCCATGGTAACGTTTTCCAAAATTTGCCGCTCATAAAACGACCTCAACTGAAATTTAAATCACCTCGTATATCTTCAGTGTGATTTTTTTTTTTTTTTTTTTTTTTGAGATTGAATTTGTATTCTCATTCAAGGTCTCAGTTTCCGTAAGTTTATAGAAATTTGGAAAATGCGTAAAATTTATAAACATTTTCAAAAACTATTGCTAAAATTTGAAATCCATAAAATTACGCTTTAAAAACTGAAAAAAATTGTGTTACAGATTGCAAAGCTCTCTGGAGTAGCCAGGATGCAATGTTGGAGCACTTCTGTAAGTTTAAGGACTTTACTCAATACCTTAAACTTACTAAAAGTTCACAATATTTTTCTTCAAAGAAGAAAGCAATGAAAAGCCTGACCTTGTTTATATATTTGGCATGTGTCTAAAAGACGCGACAGAGATTTGGATGATACTCATGATGACTCGCAGGACAGTGCAGTAAGTTTAACTGCTCAAGTTTTCGAATGTTTCTTTAAAGTGAGAGATGAAATCAATGAAGCCGTCCAAAAACTTTTACTGAGATTGCGACTCGGTATAACCAGACAAGCTTTCACCCCTGTAATGAATTGAATGCACTTATACAAACACCAGCATTAATGAAAAAAAATGGTATTCTTAATAGAAGTTAAATTGGATAGAGCAAAACACCTATTCAATTGGCACCGTTTTTGATCGAAATTTGCCGTTCTTGAGCAAAAACCAGCATAAGAAAAGAAAAATTCGTTTCAAAAGGTGATGAAGTTAATGGGGATCTTTTGCTAAATGGTCCACAATAATTTAAATTTAATTTCAGAAAAACCAACTGCTGTGAAGCCGCAGCACATGTTTTTATCAAGCCAGGCCCGAATCTGCGTAGCCGCAATGCGGAGCATGCCGCGTGCATAAAGGACCCAATGGCACAAGAAATTGAAAAGAAAATATGAAAAAAACTAGCTCAAAGACTTGTTGACGTTGCAAAAAAACACTGTTGGTCGCTGGGGAGAGGCCCAACAACTTTCGTTGCAGGGGGGCCAAAAATTTATACATCCGGGACTGCATCAAGCGCATCATTTTTTAAACAAAAATTTTTTCCCATTCCATACGAGCATTGTTAAGATGCATTGGACATTTTTAGGGCACACTTTTCCGTACTAAATGATAATTGTTAATTGGGAATTGAATTGGTAAAGCGAAACAATTGATACACTGGATTCAAAAAAAATATTAATCCAAGTACCAAATGCAGTCCTTCCTAAAAGGCACAACTTTTCTATTTGACATTAAAATTTAATTAATCAAGTTAATCCCGCGGGATTGGCTCGTTACAATCCCGAAATCCCACGTGACTGAATTCGGCGCGGAATTAGAAACCCTATTCACAACACTTTTTCAAATGAAACATACCCCTCTTTTGCAAATGGCAGAACTAATGAAAAGGGCAAGACTAAGACTACAGTCTTTTATGGCTCTTTTTGATGTTTTATGGTTTCCACGACCACTTTTAAAAATTATTCCGAATATTGTCATGAAATAATCTTATGGCCCTGCTTCCTTATTAAAAAAATCGCATAAGTTCATTTTGTGCGACGGCGAAGGCAAAAATGCTTACGCAACTATTCGCTACCAAATTATAAACTAAAGATTCGTTGTGAATTTTTGTTTCAATGCTTCGCAATAAGCTGTAGTCCAGTTAATATGCGAATATACGGTAAATGAATTCTTTGCGTCACAAAGAAAAAGTTGTCTATTTAGTGTAATATTCTTTTTTCCACTAGTTGCCGTTATTTTAGGTTCCGTGTGAAGACTTACAGATGTTTGAACTTTTTTCTGTTTATAGGAAAAGAAAAAATGTGTTTTCAGGAAGAGAAATTATTTGCAAAAAACAGCCGACGAAGGGATGCCAGAAAAATGACAAAATCACACATGACCTATAAAATAAATTAGGCGTTCTTCTTGCCAGAACTGAAACGTAATCCATGGGGTCTACACACAACAATCATTACGTTGTACAAACGTACATCTAAGAAGCGATGAAATTTAAAGACATGTAGGGTAAGAGCTCCAGTAGTCAGTCATTTAGGACAGCGATTGCTGTTTTTTGTTAACCTATAAATTTCAGAAATCAATACAACAACAAAAACAACATTATAAGGCTTTAGGTTATATTATTCGTGTTCCAAGAGAAGGCACTTCGCCCGGCCTTCTGGAACGCAGAGTTCAATTTATGCGGGGGGGGGGATCGGTAATCATATCCCCGTGCTTGCTAATGAGACACCCAGGCAACCTTAACTTTGGTGTGCATTTTATTGTGCAAAAAAGGTCACAGTTCTTAACATCACTTGCTTTACTTGTCAGTCGTTACTTTCGTTATTTTTACATTTTTAAAACTGCTGCTTTTGTGACAAAATACTATGATCCGAACATGCCTCCTGCCGAAAACAGCGAAATAGAATCATCGGATACCACGTGACGAAGGTGGAGTCAAGTGCCTTCTCGTGGAAAACGGACAATACCTTTCTCATAATGATTCACTAAATTGTTTCAGAAATAAAAGCATTTTTATTTTGAAGACTTGCCTATTGTTAACAGTAGAAAATGCTCCAATAGTCAACCACTGAGATCCAGTGCGGTCATTTCATTTTCATCACTCTTATGGGATATGAGCGAATAAATTTAAACCAAATTTAATGCGAAACATACAGCACAGAATAGTACTTACGAAATTAGTTATACCAATAACTATGAAAGACGTCTATACTTTTGATGTCTGGTAACATCTGTCTTTATATTGTTCTTCAATTTGCAATCAGTTTTTATATGCATTACATGCAATATTTTTTTATTATTTATCTTCTACATCGCTTACTAAAGTAGTATCATGTACTGCTAAAATAGAAATTAAAGAATGGAGAAGACCCGGAATTTCGAAAATATGAACATGTTGATCCCCCCCCCCCCGCCGCCCCTGGCGCAAAATGGTTAAACTGTGCATGCTAAGATAGAGACTGAATAATAGAGTTGATAGAATTCATGATCGATAATGAGTGAATTGATGATCAATACTATTGACACCTGACTGGTACACATTCATTAGAACGAAACTTTAACATGCGGTACAGAAAATTAAAATTGTAGTTTTTAAAACAATCTCATCTCAAAACAAAGCAAGTAAAAAATCTGTTCTAAGCACACTTAAAAGATTGGCGATCTGAGGCACATCTAAAGCGAAATTCATCATTAAAAAAAGGTACTTTTATTGTGAACGAACTGGATCAAGACGAATTATGTTGGCAGGTTCATATTTTAAAAGTTTTTCCAAAGGGGGGGGGGAGTGAAGGGTAGCATTTACAGGAAGAAAGCATCAAAATACGAGCAAAAATGCACATTTAAATCATGTTTTGAAAATAGAGAGGGTAAATTGCCCCAACCCCTCTTATTGCTCAGATAACGGGCCTGTTTGTGGGTAAATTTAAATTGAGAAATGGGAGCTGTCATGAAGATAATCTTACAGCTTTCGACAAGAACATTAATAAACAATGAATAAACTAAAATGGAGGTTGTAATGCAACTTTGAAACCATGTTATTTTAAAACAAATTCAGCACACTTTTAAACAAGAAGTAAATTTTGATTTTCTTGCGAAGCAAACCAAATGAATAAAATATTTGGTAAGAAGCAGTAATAAGAAGTGGTATCCACATTTGGAATAATTAGTCTGAATAAAATACAGATTTCTTGAACTTTTGGTGAAGCAAATTGTATAGCAAAATGAGCAATAGAAAGAATAATCCCAGGTTTAGCGCTCATTAAAACAATTTAAGCTAACGTAACCATTGCAGTATTGCTTCTTAATTCCTTACAGTGGGAATGTTTATTTATTGCCGATTAAATACTAATTGAAGTCAGATCACTTGTTTTATCACTTTCAACAACGCGTCATGGTTTGATTTAAAAACGAAAACGATTAATTACCATTTGATAATGACAAGTTGAGCATCAGAACTTTTATTCTAAACGCAACGATGGACTGAATTTACAATCTGTTCTCAACCCTGTTTTCGAGAAGTTTCCACTAAAATTAACATTAGTAGCAGTAAAATGATGAAAAGACTCTATTTGTTAAAAAAAAGTTAAGGCACAAAATTTATAAAGTTTCTTTTAAAGAAATAATGTTTTAAAGGGCATTTTTCTCAAAACAGCTAAATTGTCACTGCGTCAATACTTTATTTTAGTTACTACTAGATGAACTTTAGAAAATCCATATTTAGTACGTAGTCGACTACTGGGTACATGAACGAAACACTATAGAACCAGTGATAATCTTATGTTGGATAATTATTAGGCGACGAAATTATTTATAAAACCAGAGCGAGGTAATATCTTAAAGGGGAGCACAAGGGGGGACAAGGGCACCCCGATGGGAAACTACAGTGAGTCATCGATGTATGTTTGCGGAAATCATATTTATATTACTTTGAAAATTTGAGATGCAATTTGAATAAAAGTTTTGTTTAACAATGGTCTGATCAGCAATGAATTTCCAATTGTAGGCTCACCTAAATTTTGGCAGGAAATTATTTAAAAACAATTTTATTTCATGTTCTAATTATCTTGGAACATTGGAACGAATTTTGTCTGGTGCACTAACAATTAAAAGAGTTAATTACTTAATCTGATTATAGAATACTGCATTGTCATCGGGTCTGAGGTCGCGAGCCAAATTTCAAAAGAATCCGATCGCAGGAAGTGGGAGAAATTTGAACTGCAAGATTCCGTTACAAGATACATACATACAGGTGAAGCTAATAAAAGCGTGTTTAAAAAAAATAATGCAGATTCGCAAACTAGGATGATGGGCACACCATTTAAAATAAAATGATTCATTACTACTTAATGAAAAGTAATTACAACTTCACTGTTATTGGATGTCTTTTTATTTTGCCGGGTGAGGGTGACATTCTTGTTTCAATGTGTGACGTGAAAATAAATATTATTCTGTGCATTCATAAATACTCTTTCAATGAACTTTGATGAAATATGTTTTATGTATTTAGGTTTATGATTATGGTGAAATTCATTGTGCCAGGTTATTTTTAAAAGAACGTTGAATGTCTTTGTATAAAAAGGCGAAAAAAGGATAGCCAGGGGAGTGTACATTTATAGCTATTTTCCGCAACTAATGCTAAAATGAAATAGTTACCAAGAATTGACGGTGTGGGTCAAATAAAAGACAATCTTCTTTAATAATTAAGCGTAAGAAAACAAAAACGCAGTTTTTCCTAAAACTTTTCTATGCGACACTGGAGTTCAACTAGCGTATATTCACTCAAGTACGTAATTATGTCGTCTCATTCGGGGCAGTTCTACTGCGTTTCATGTCATTGAACTGACCTTGAAACATGACAATGGTAACTGTCATTGCGGATTTTACATTAATCCTTTCTGACATAAAATGCATTTCTTCTTTTTATCGCAATAGCTTAATCTGTTTACATAATTTTAAAATGCACTTTCTAGTTATCCAAATGATTTGGCGCTTTGTGAAGCGACATTAACACTACTCGGTTCGATTTTTGCTCAGGTTTTCACGGAGTGCAGTTTTGCATGAAACATTTCCTTTTAGTCCCGTTAATTCCACCCCTAAAACCAAATCAAGAAGAGACATCGAAACAGTTCTTCAGTTGAAAAATGCCCATTTCAATGCTCTACTTCTTGTTTCTATTCGTAATTCACAGGTCCTAATCATTTTGCATCACCTCCATGCCGCAGGGAAAACTCCGCTCTTTCTTACATTTATTTAAGTGATTTCAACAACGTTTTATCGCTAGGTTGATCCACAGTTTCTAACTAGGAACTATCTTACATAATTTTATACTACAAATGAGTCAAAAAATAGAAGAAAATGCTACTTACGAGACATTCCACAGACAAAAACTTCAGAATGATCTCGCTATCCAATTTAAATCATCAATTTTATCCCGAGCACAGATTTTAACTAATTACTATGTTTTCTGTCAGGCGCCATTTCTTACCTTCCCGCATTCGCCACGGAGACTCCAATTTTTTATCGCTCTTTTGGCGACGTTTGCGTTTATTCAAGCAGCATTTCCCAACTCTCTGACCACCGAGCTCCGAAGTCATTTCCAGCCCATTCCTATTTCGTGTAAATGCTGATTAAAAGCTAAATCTTCATTTACGGTAATAAAAAGTGCACTAAGTTGCGACTTTAAACGTTTTGTTTGCATGATAAGGGGAAAAAGATTTCATGCAATGACGAGCTGAATATGAATTTTCAATTCGTTCATTTTCATCATGTAAGCTTTCTTTGCTAAATTACTTATAAATTTGGTTTTCAAATCCTAACCTCATAAGACATGCAAAGTACAGTAGACCTTCGTTTTACGCGGGGTTACGTTCCACGGAACTACCGCGTAAAACGAAACAGCGTAAATTGAGACCTAATAGTAACGTTAAAATAGGGATTAAGTTCCGTAGATTAAAAAAAAAAAATCATTTTAGTGATGACTGCTTGTATAATAAGTTTAATGTGCACCTATATCGATTTTTATGAACAACATGCATAAGGAAAACAAATTAATTTCGTGCTTTGGGGGTTTACAAAGAGGAACTGGCTGTAAAAGTCTTTTGGCAATCAGTAAGAATTTTTCACTGTAATTCTTTGCAGAGTAATAACGCATCCATGATCACTTGCGTCATTTCCATGACAGAATCTTCCTTTACTAACAAATCAGAAAGATCATTTCTATTGTATAGGAATGATTCGAAATTTTCAATGTGAATGTTTTTGGTTCTGTGTCACCGATGTCGGAACCCTAGTTGGCTTTTTTGTAGTCCAAACAACTTTGTAGGTAGCAAAGCTAATCTAATTTCATTTTGTGTCTTTTTCGCTTATATAGATCCCGATTTGAGGTTAAAACTGGATTTTTCCAAATATTCAAGGTTTTCAGGCCTTTGGAAAGGGTGCTCTTCACTGAGAGTCTGAAAGATTCGGATCTAATGTTAACCTACGGGGGGGGGGGGGGGGGAAGTTGGAGCTTGTTTTACAAATTCCTGTGAAGTTTTCGGATCCGTTTTTTTTTCTGAGTATTTTTCAAGACCATGTCTGTTTCTTTTAGTTTTTACTTTTTTGATGTGTCCATTCTCCGATTTTTTAAAATTCGAGAAAAAATGAATTTCTTCGAAAACGAGGTACTGTTGGACATTTCGCTCTGTAAAACATCTGCAACTCGTGCTATCGAAATTTTAAGAACGCCCTGACACGCAAAATATTTCCAGCTCTCTTTTGAGATCTTGTTTGAAATAATGCGACCATTTTTTAAACAAATATCATGTTCTAACTATTGAAAAAAATTTCAAAATACGTTCACTTTTTGCATTTGCCCCGCCCTAGAATAGTAACCTCCCCTTTTTGAGGGGTAAACGCTAATGGGGTGTAAGATTTATTACCCTCTCATTAGTTCCCCTCAATGACCTTCGCTGGACGTCCTTTCTTCTTTCCTCTTTTCCTAAGGCTTTCGTGAAGAATCAAGTGCTTTTGAAAGTGAATCCATGTAGATGCGTGGTATTAGCTGTTAAATTAGCAACATTTGCTTTTTTTTTTTCAAATTTGTGGTTTGAAAAGAAATAGATTTGAAAGGAATATTTCTGAGTCAAATTGTTTATTTACAATATAATGAACATTGTTACAATGCTGTGGAATGCGAAAATGTGACATTTTTCCCTTCCAGTAGAAAAATATTTTTATATATAGATTAAATCGTATTCCAGATACTAGGTATTTTGCATCGTTTTTACATGTGTTTTATGTTACTACAAATGGTACACACATAAAGTGCTTTCCACAGCTTAACAAACGTTTTTGAAAATTATTTCCAGACTCGTCAAATTTCTTTAGAAGGTAGATACACATTGAACATGTAATTCATAATATACAGTAAATCCATCGAATTTCGGAATCGGAATTGGAAATTTATTTGGTTGAAACAAGTATTTCGTTGCATTAGTATGCGTTGTAATAGGATTTTACTGTATTTCTCTTTAGAAAATTCCTATGGTGGAAAACGATGCATAATTTGACCCCACATAGAATCGTGAAACGTTTCTTATGGGGTCGCAATATTACTCCTTCTTTTAAGACATGTACGATATTATACCGTTTTTAAAACATTGCGTGAGAAACAAAATAGGATAATTTTTATTTTCCAGCGCAGCAATGCGAACCGTGGTTAATTTTATTTTTATTAAAGACTATTTCCTAGCTTACATTTTGTGTCATAATTCCTGCGTTTTACCCCAAGTTTTTATTTATTGCCAGAAACAATGAAAAAAAAAAAGTTAAAACACTTATTTTTAATTAGCTGTTTTGGAAATAGCTTAAATATATGGATATTGTGATTAACTGCAGGTTTTGAATGTTTTAATCAAGCAATCATGTACTTGTGTTATTCCATACTTTTCAGAGCGAATCAAGCTTGTACAAATAGTATTTACAATTTAAAAACATGTTTTATATTTTTTTAAGTACGTTGCTTAAATATTATTTCTCCAACAGTGCTATCATTTTTGGAAAACTACTAAAATTCAGGACAATATTTATTCTTCCAGAAAAAAATAATTTTTTTTTTCTTTTTTTTTTTTGAGCAATTGCGAATGCTTATTATCCTTACTTGAACAAAGCTGATGTTGCTCTGATTTTTCAGATTGTCATGATGACAAGAATAACTCTAGCTCGTTGTTTTAATATTTACTAAGAAGTCAAATTTTCTTCGCCATGGTTACTAATCGTTTGTGTTCATTCAATGTTTAACTTAAGTAGATTTTACTTTTAAAAGGGGGGGGGGGGTGTAAAATTACATTTCAGGAAAAAAACATCAATGTGGATGAAATTAAAAAGCAAAATTTCATCCAAATACAAAATTTCCAGATTACTAATACCGACATTCAAGACTGACAAGAAAACAAAAATACAGAAGGCTTTCTGATGTCTTCAGAAAGTTTTCACAATAGAAATAGTTTTTTTTTTTAAATCTTTATAAGAATTTGGAAGCTGTATTTTTGGAGAATAAAAATACTTTTCAAAAACATTTATTCAGTTGCGGAAAACATTCCGTACACCAACATACTCATTAAATACATAGAAAATCATGAAAAACATATTAGCAATTTAATATGATTCGGTTAATATAAAAAACACACCGTGGTAGAATTACTAAGCATTGTATGTATTAGTTTTAATGACGTTTTCAGCCTTATGTTGCTGACAAAGCTAACTAAGATGTGAACAATATAGAATGAAGGTTACAAGTTTTCACTGTTTTCTATTTTCATTCTCAGAAGCTAGATCAGCATTTTTATACAATGTAGAAAAAATTAATTACAGGCATAAAGGTTTTCAGGTCACATAAGCACCCCCCCCCCCCTCCCTTCAAAAAACATCATTAAAGATCGTCTTAAATTTCGTTTTTATGGCTTTAATTTCAAAAAATTTCGGGAAGGGAGTTTCTGAAAAGTCCTTCTTTGACCATAAAAAAAAAGTCGTCTAAAATTGCATTTTTGGAACTTTGATTTCAAAAACCTGAATGTCCCCAACGTTACTAAAAATGGCATACAATCATGTTTATAACACTTTGAAAATTTTGCCTCCCCCCAACATCACACTAAGACTGCGTTTTTAGACTATTTCGAAAAATTGCGGGGAAAGCTTCCGAACTCCCCGTTTCCTAACATAATTGAAGAACCTGAAATTGTGTTTTTGGCGTTTCAAGTTCAAAAATTTGCTGGTGGAAGATCACAGAACCTCTTACTTACTTCCAAATACTACCAGAGATCGTCTAAAAGTGCATTTTGAAAATTTTATTTTCGTGAAAATTAAAAGGCATAGCCCCCAAACAGAGTTCTTGGGAAAATAGGGAGTATTTCTGAGTAAATAGTATGCTTGCGATAAAGATCATGTTAATTAAATATAGAAATGGTTCCCTCTCCTAAACAAGAAGCTAAATCCTTTCTCTCGCTGTATTTACATATTATTAGGAATTAGGAGTCAATAGAATAGAAAATGTGGGATCTCAAAAAAGATTTTTGTTCTATACGAATGAAAATTACTTGATAATCATTTGATTAGAACATTCATTTTATTCTGTGACTGAAGACACGATACGATAATTTTTCGGCACAGAAGTGCGTAACACAGAACTTAAAAAGAAAAAGTTTGTCTTGATTTTTTTTTCTTTTTAAATTGTGAACCCTTACTTGTACTTATAATTGCTTTCCTAAATGTAAGCTGTTCATTTTCATTTTTGTTTTAACTTTATGTATTTCCTGCAAATCTGTTTCTTGCCTTTTTTTTATTTTTTATTATTGATTCATTAAATGCAAGATGCATGAAAACGAGGCAGAGCAATAAAAACTTTAAAATCTGGCAGAGCGAGGCGTTGAGATTTTTTTTCACCTAAGTATTTCGAGGTTTTTTTTTTTTCTTTCAGGCAGATATACATGTAGGTAATATTTTCGTGCCTCCTGAGAAAAAGGACAACCCTTAATATTTATTATGACAACTAACGAGGATCAGACACTCACAAGACTTATTAGGAAATTTTAATAAAAACTCAATGTGTTGAAGTAGAAGCACTATATACACTATATGACCAAAAGCATTGGGACACTTTCAAAAATTCACATTTTTAGGGATTTCTCGAGAAATAATAGACCAATTGCTCTATAATTTGTTTCGCATAGAATGTATACTCTAGTTGTCATTTTCCAATAAAAATTAAGTCTGCTATTCATTTAGGGGACCGACAACAAATTGAGGAAAAAAGTTTTTTGATCATTTTTCATTGCAAATTGCTGGGAATAAGCTATAATTTTCAGAAATGAGTTAAAAATCTATCAAAAACTTATTTTTATATTTTTGTGAAAATATCTCTTATACCCATGGAAATATAAGCATTTCTTCCGAAAATGCAAAAAATTTTTGACGGTTTTCCCCTCATATTACGCAGAGTATTTCGTCAAACGTTACTAAACTTTTAGAATATTTGACAGCATTTTAGAGAAACATAATAATAAAATTTGAAGTTAAAATATTGAAAATTTGATGAAATATGAACAATTAAAGCTATTAATTTTTCACTGCGCATGCACGAAAGATAGCAATTTATAACGTTCATAATTCAAAGCTCAGATACATCCTACAATCCATGAAAAAAATTCCACCGCAATTTCTTTAAATTTTAAAAAGTTATCAGCGATCTAATGAGCCGAATTTCTATAATTCTAGGATAGGCGACGAATGGTAAGGGATTGTTAGCAAACTGGCAACACTTTCCTGCCATCGTTACAGAGTGATTCATGATAAGAACGGATTATTTGTTGCTGGTCCCCTAAATGAATAGCAGACTCAATTGTTATTCGATTTGACGTCTGGAGTATACTTTTCATGAGAAAAAAAATTACAGAGCAGAGAGCAATTGGTCTTTTATTTCTCGAGAAATCCGTAAAATTGTGAATTTTTGAAAGTGTCCCAATACTTTTGGTCATATAGTGTATGTAATACCTCATGTATTTTGCCGAATTTAGTAACTGGGAATCTGAAACTCTAAAAGTGATAGGTTTAGTTTTATTCCAAAATTTCAACGTAAGATAGTTTACAAACATTGAGAGTGGGGGAAGGAGTGATTTTTGCCTTTGAGCTTGGAGCAGAGTGAGCACCCCTGCATACAAACAAAGATCACAGAAAAATCTTAAATAAATGTTTTTTCAAAAAGAAAAGGATTCAAAGATAAAGATTAGGGGAATTTTCTGGTCACCAGTGGTGAGAAAAGGCAATTATAGTAGCCACATTTTTTTCTATTCGCCACTGCATTTGTAAAACAGGTAACTAACCAACAAAGTAGTATTTAATTTAGCACTAAAATATAAATATTATCAGTTCAAATAAAGTTTAATGTAACTAATTAGTGGCATTAATGTTTATTGTACAATCAAGTATTAACTATGCAAAGAGGATCTAGTTTCATTTTTAAGAAGAATGTTTTCTGGCAACTCGGATGGGGTTGGGGAGAGTGTCAAACAGGCAGAGGAAGCGAAAAAATTTCGCCAACCGATAACTAGTTAGTCCCCAGTTTTATTCGGCACTCGATTTTTCAAATATATTAAGTAGGATCATCCATTTTTAAAGAATATTTTTTGGTTAGAATTTGGAGTTCATTTCGTTAAAATTCAGTGTGGTCATGCAGGCTATCTTTTTTTTCCTTCCTTTTTTGAAATCATCAATTTTCAATAACGAACATTTTTCTAAAAATAAAACGAATTTATGAATTTATTTATTGCAAATATTCATTCATTCGTTAATTTTTCCTAGATGAGATCTGAAACCGTATTAATGGGGGAAAAAATCTTTGTTTCAAAATTAATTTTAGCGCGAATACAAATAAATTAATATTACAAGTAGGATTGCAAAATGCGCGACAATGTAAAATTTCGCGCCTTTTACATTGAGTTATTTTTCTTTTACTTATGTAGTCAAGACTCAAGAGGGAAAGAACTAGAATTTCCTTGGAAGGGTCTGTAAAAAGCTGCGGTTTCATTTCGCCGACAGCTATACCTCCCTTGACTTGCACAGCAGGGGGAGCGTCCGGTCTGTCCCCCTGCAAAATGTGACAGGTCACATGATCCACACTTTCATCGGTCACCGTTCGTTCTATTGGCTGTTGAAGTGTCAATCATTTCACTGATGTACACTGCTTTCGTTTAAAGAAAAGGCCCATTTTCAAGCGAGATCGTTTTTCTTCCCCACTGAAGAGCAGCCTTAACTTCTAAGCTGTCACTTTTTTTAGCTCATAGATAACCCCAGCCCTTATTCAGTTTTATTCCAGCCCTTTCAGTAGGGTATGTATGCATTCGCGCTTGACAGCGGTCATTCAAAAATAAATAATGTAACCAGTATATGAGGAGCACGGGGAAGAAATGTGACAAACCACAAGGGGTGACTCTTTAATCAAAGTTTTCGTCTCGCATAACTAAAATGAACATGATAAAGGGTGACGTCATCGGGATAAAAACGTATCTGGTTTTAGTATTGCAAAAAAAAAGAATGTATTCCTTTGAAAAATTGCATAAATACTTTTTATAAGTTGGAAAATTTGCTTAATGAAAAATTCAGATCACGCGGCATATCACATTCCTGCTCCGAGCCCTTCATATGTTTTGAAACGAAAAACTTGTTTTGTTACATTAAAAAGGTTTTAAATATAACTTCTCGAAGCATAAAAGTAACTCTGCTACAAAACTAAACATTCCTATCGCATCCGCCAGCAACAGAAGTGACCTAATAAAAGAAAAAAATTGAATTTTGACATTTTGAATTCAAATTACGTCTTTCGCAGTCTCGAGTGTGTGTGTGTATATGTGTGTGTAGGCGTGTGTGTGTTTGTGTTTGTGTGCAGGCATGAGTGTGTGTATGTTGGTATGTATGTGCGTGTATGTATGTGTGTAGGTGTGTGCGTGTGTGTAGGTGTGTGTAGGTGCATGCGTGTGTGTAGGTGTGTGTAGGTGCATGCGTGTGTGTAGGTGCATGCGTGTGTGTAGGTGTGTGTATGTATGCGTGTAGATGTGTGCATGTGTGTGTATGAGTGCGTGTGTATGTGTTTGTGTGTGTATTTGTTTGTGTATGTATGTGTGTGTGTATGTGTTTGTGTGTGTGTGTGTATGTGTTTGTGTGTGTAGGTGTATGCATGTATATGTGTGTAGGTGTATTTATGTATATGTGTGTATGCAGGTGCGTGTATGTATGCGTGTAAGTGTAGGATATTGACGTAACCTGGGGACGGTTTTCGCTAGAGGAGCAGCATCGTGAGGCCGGTCGACGGTGGTGCTGCAGAGGGAGGCGGAAGGAAATAAAATCATAGGACACTAAAACAGTCAAATGAAAGCAATAAGCAATCGTGATTGCTCAAAAAAATATCCAGCATTCCAGAAAATCAAGGTTTAACGGAATACTACTTTTAACTGATGTATTTTATATCATCACATATTTTATATCTGACACAATCACAAGGGGCCTGATCAATACGGAGTCAGACTCGTGACTGGAGCGTCCCGGGCTCTATGCCATCCAGTCGAAGATCCCTCGAGTTCTCAAACGGTGAGTAGAGCACGTTAAATATGCCGCGATCGCTAAGTCTTCCGAATAGCATTCTAAATCAATGCCAGGGGGAAAGCTGTTTTCAGGGCCCCATTCCACAGATTAAATCACGTGTAGTGATTTAGTAATAAAAATGGGGGACCTATAGGAGTGTAATGTAATATACACAAAACATTTATGATGTCAAGCTTCCTAGTTAATTTTTTGTGGTCTAAAGGGTGGTGTTAAAATTTATTATTCTATATGATGAAATTTAAATGATATTTGTCGTTGAAAGGAGAACTATATTTTTTGGCTCATCGAAGTAAAAACAAGAAACGTCTTTACTCCAGCATTATCCTGTCACCCCATCAATTAGAGGGGTAAGGGGCTCCTTTGTCCCATCTCCTAGCTTTGAAAAAGTAACTATTTTACACATTAATGCAACGCTCGTGATTTTGTTGCTTTTCGATGAAAATTGTATGAAAAATCCCCCCTTCCCCCCTCTTCCTCGAAAATTTAGAATTGACGGGCCCGGGTGCCGGTAAGGCCAAAAGGTATCGGACTGAAACTTGCAAATTAATCATGGACTTGATTACATCACTTAAAAAACTAAAGAAACTTGACGCTTTCAGTGACGTATGCGCTGGTCAAAATAAGAACCACACGGTAGTACTGCTTAATACATAGTACAAGAAGCATCCCGAACAATAACCCAGATCAATTAGCGACAAAATTCTTTACAGAAAGAAATAGCTTTGTTTATCAGAGGTAGTATGGTTAAGTGGTTGGTGTAATTTTAATTTCAAATCCAATTAAATATTCGGAAAAAGTGCTTAAAACTTCACTCGCTATTCAAATACAGTTGGGTTAGTACGAAGTGTCAAAATCCACGAATTTGTTCGTAGTTGCCGTTATTTTTAACCACCGTGGATGAGTGATGCTGCGAAAACGAAGGAATGCTTATACCTGTATTTAAAATAATTCCCACTAATACACACATTGTTATCTAACTGTTAGTATGTTCAGAAAAAAAAGCATTTATTTCTTATAAATGAGTGTTTTTGAAATATATTGAAAAGAAAGCTGATAATCGACGATCGCGAAATAGGTTGCAATCCACAATGGAAGATGAACAATTTTCTCTCTTAAATAATTGAAATGTCCACGTGTAAATAAATGTACTGACTGGTTTTGTTTCTTTTCAAAATATTTAATTTTTTCTTCTCGATACAGAATGGGTCTTCTGCTACTTAACGAAGATTTAAAAATAAATTTGCAGTATTCATTTACATTTTAAGTAAACAGGTCAGAAATGTTTCTCTGGTTTAGCCTATACTTTCAATTTATAGTACGTACCATACGTGACATTTTTTATTTTATTAGAAAGCAAACCAAACATAACAAACAAGATGTTCGTTTTAACTGTGATTTCGTATTAAACGCGATCGTATTAAGAAGGTTCAACAATACATCACTACTATTTTAGTATAGATCACAAGATCCCCCATTTTATGTTAAAAAAAATAAGAGGCACAATTTTAACACCTGAACACATAATTACACATTTAACAAAAACTCTAAATCACTTCTTTACCCATTAATTAAATGACGCAAAAACTGACATTCAAATTTATTAAAATGTTGATAATATACCAAATACCCCCCCCCCCCCCATGAAAAACACTACAAAGCACACCATACCAGTTAAAAGTTCCTAGCCTAAAAATTTAGCCTTTTCAATCATTGATGTTTGACCAAGCCAACACGCTTGCAGTCACTTTTCCAGAATTCTCATGTGCCTTGTGCAGAAAGCTTAACGCAACGTCAGCCACATTTCGACAGTTATTTGTCCATGTGATTAGTTTAAGGAAATTTAAGTTTTCATTTAGTTGATTCAATCTTGCGGAACTAAATAAAACTTACAATTTTTTGAATGCTATCTTCGCAACAGTACTTCATAATGAGAACACTGCATTCTTATCTTTTAATTTTGGAATGCCGGGGCTCAAGACACCCAATTCAAATCCACTCTTTTAAACTGCATCTCAGCATTGTTGGCATTCAGCGGTGCTAAACGCATTGCAGTTTACTTGTAAAACTAAAAACGAATAGTTTAAAATATAATAAAATAATCTCACTATGAATGGCATGTTTTATTTTTTATTAGTATCACATCATATAAGGTAAACGCACTAGTAGTGGTCACAGTTAAGCTTGCTTTGTGTCTTTTTTAAACTGCAGGTATACAATATTAATTCCAATTTTAAAACTAAATAAGCGTATTATATTCCAACTATTCCTTAATCGTCCCATTTTCTAAAAATGTCATTTTTTTTCAATTTTTTATCCATTTCTTCCCAAACTTCAAATCTAATACATTAGTGGCCACTCCAAAATCTGGAATTTTTAGTAGTGGCCACATGCATGAGTCAATAGAGGCCATCTGACATCTTTTCCCACGAATTTGCATTACTTACTTTAAATTCAAATAACTGCTGAATAAAATTAATTCATTATGATTGTTACATTAAGTATCAATATATTAATCACATTTTTATTCTACATTTATTTCTTTATGGTACATAAGTACTTAGGATGAAATAGAAAGTTGTTAGAAGAAAATTTGTATTTGTAAATTTTTTTACGCTAATGGGCGATTCTTGAAAAAATGACCCGTGCGCTACGCTATTTTTTTATTTTATTCAAGTAACTATTAGTTAAATATGGAACTAACTGTTATGCTTTGATAGTACATTAAAGCATGTATTATTACCGAACAGCATTATTTTTTTGAAGGTTTTGGTTAGCTGGAAAAAAATATAAAAAACTTAGCGTTACGCACGGGACATTTTTTCGAGAATCGCCCTATTGTAAAAAAAATAAATTAAAATAAAATGTATGTACTTATTATAAGTAGTATAAATAAAAATTTTGGTAAGTATAAACTAAATAATCACTATCATTTCAAAATCATTCATAATAAAATAACAAGGTAAGAACACCATTCAATGCAATTTTGTTTCTTACAACTTACCAAGGCACATCAATGGATATAGGAAATTGGTAGCATAAGTTTTCAACTAAAGGCAGGATGTCCGCGCAATAGGAAAGTCATGAATTTCGGCTATAATCGAAAGTGATCATGGAAAATCATGATTTAAGGCAAAAAATGCTCAAAAATCAAGGAAATTGACAATTGGTCATAGATTTTGCGTTCAAGAACATGCATATTTATCGAACTCTACAGATTAGATTGAACATATGTATCTTGGTCATTTTTTACGCTATTACGAGTCAATCCCAATGTTTCATACATTACGAAATCCGATTGCATCCACTTCTTAAATACTCGCTGTTTTTTTTTTCCTATGTGATTTTACCAATTAGACATTTATTGTTATGTAGTATTTAGCATTATTTTTAATCCTTCTTATATGTCAATTTGTGTTGTTGAGGACTTTTAGTCTTCTAAGTTTGCCGATCTCATTCAATGCGAAAATTTTAAGTCATCCGTGTTGATTCCAAGCGGCGGCCATGTTTTTCTAGAACTTCTGATTTGTGTCACCACCGAAATACCATGTGGACCCATAAAGAGTCAGTCTTTTCTCAAACGAATTTTACCCCCCTCGTAATCCGCAGTGGGTGGGAAGTTTCTTCTGCTTCATTAGGGACGCGTGACACTGAGCGACAGCACACCTGCTCATCAAACTAGTACAAAAGAGAATCTGTGGAATGAGGTTTCTCGCCTAGTTGCAACTTACAACCTATTAGTTCAACAAAAAAGAGGAAAAAATATGAATCTTATTTGAAAGCATAAGGATAGTTCGTTTTTCTTCTAAATTAGAATGTATATCTCCTAAATAATGAGATAAGGGAACGCATATTTTTACGCAATATTTTATTGAACTAATCGTACATATATTTATGTATTGAGAACAAGTATGACTTTAATTTCTGTCCATTACGTTTATTTATACGATATAAGTGACTTTTTTGAACTTTAATATCTTTAATTAGACTTAAACTGGCTTAAATTAAAAACATTTGATGACCAACTTCTCTAAAATACCTCAAACAATTGATAAAAGAATAATATTCAATAGTTATTTTTAATAAATCAAGTTTTTTTTTGTTCCACCCAGGAAAGCTTCCAATGTTTGATTGTTTTGAGTAATCTTTTGTCTAATAGTCTCTTTGAAAAGATCAAAAATGTCTTTTTATACTATCCTGTCTGTCCTGGATGATGCTCTTATCCTAATATCGGCACTCTTAACTTTATTCCATACTCTTCACTAGTATCTTCAAAATAATAAAAAAAAATGGTATAAGACATTGTGTGAGTAACCACACTACATACTCACATAATATGTAATGTATCGTCGGCTTATGTTATGAGCGAGTGCGATTAAGTTTTAAGGCCCTTCAAATGCCTTTTTACACCATACCTTTTCTAAAGCTTCATTTTTTTTTGTGTGTTGTATATGCACCAAATCTATGCTTATACATGCGAACGAAATGAGCTTACATAAAAATATCATTGCTATTAAAGAATATTCTGGCTAATACAATAAATACGCCAATGAATTCAATTTTGACAAAAAAAACATAAATAAATAATAATAATAATAATAATAAAATGTAAAAAAGGATATATAACCTTATATATAGCCTTAATATATAACCTTAAATTCAAACGGTGTGAAGGTTTACGTTTTTTACGAAGCTAGACGTTTTTAGAAAATATTCATGTTAGTTTCCACGCGTAAAGAAACTAAATTACAGAAACTAAAAACCATCACATTATAAATAAAATGTTTTCATTCGTGCGATAAGTAAAATAATAATGCTATAAGTGATGTTAAAAATGAAAAAAATAGTCATAAGAGCAGCAGACACGTGTTTCGGCATTCCAAGGAGCCTATTCTTTAATCAAGTAAACAGAGCCTGATTACTGCAGGGGCATGCGGGGCATAGGCCCCTCCTCTTACATTTTAGTGTAGGGTGACTAAATATTCTTAATTTATTATGTTAGTTAAAAATAAATAATGATTTCACTCAGATTCTAAAGTACAATGATGTCATTGATATTTTCGCAAATGCAGGAGACGAGGGGAAAATCTTTTTATTTGTTGATAAAAATTCCCTTTAAAAAATTGATATATTTGCAAAACTCAAAACCACTCCAAGTTTAGTCTGTATTTACTATTAAAAGTTATATCATAATACCTTTGATATTTATTTTAAACTGGCAAAGTTTAACCTTATCTTATATAATTATCGTATACTATATCTTTTCTACTTTTTAAACGTTGTGATTAAAAGTTTACCACCAAATTTAGCATGGTTGCGTTAATACGCAAGTATCGAAATATTTTATAGCTTCAGAATAAGCGGAAATATAGGGAGGCGGGGGGGGGGCAGAATGAATTTTATGCCGAGTGTTTTCTGAAATCTTCGTTGGGCCTTAGGGGGGCCCTGAAATACAAATGAGCCCCATGACCACAATCAGAATGATCGGGCTCTGCAAGTAAAATAAAATATATATATAATGGATAAAAAGGCAGCTGCGGAATGGCACAATTGTGATAAAGCTAACATGATGTAAACGCTAGTTTGAATATAAGAATATCAGAGGGTGATTATGATATAATGTTAGTTTTCATTCGATTTAATGATGTTATATATTTTTCACCAGACGCGTTAGAAATCTTACTTTTTAAATATTTCATTCTTCTAACGTCTTTGTCTTTGGCACTATTTATAGTTGATCTGAGCGGCTATTTTCAGCTATTTAAAATTGGAATGAAAAGTCGAACTTGATTTTAGAGAAACTGCTCTCAAACGAAAGCAGCCTGCAGTGCGCTTTTAATAAAAATGCTTTCAGAATTATACGTTGAAGAACGCTTTTGTATGTGTTCCAAAGCTCTTGGATAATAAACCATATGGGCTAAGAAGAACATAGGTCGTACGCAAAATTACTGTTGATTTTTTTTCTTTTTTCAATAACCTCACTTATATAGATATTTTTTATTTTTGGATCCGTTTTCTTTTTTGAGTACATTTTGAAGTCTTGAGTCCTCCATTCGTTTAGGGTATGTTTTTTCTTTAAATCCAAGCTACATTTTTTTTTTTTTTTGATTTAAGAAATCATCCCCAGCCAGGACTTAAAAAAATGTATAAAGTGTACGAATATATTAACAATAAATTTAAATCTGTATATTGTACCCGAAAAAGATGTAGCTGTCGATGAATCCTTACCACTTTATAAAGGAAGACTTGTTTTCAAACAATATCTTAATTCAAATGAATGTTGGATGCTGTACGGTTATATTTTATTATTAATGTCGCTCATTCTTTGCTGCATATAAATAATTTATTTCTTGATGCTAATATAATACGGTGCAACGTTTTACGATTCAACAGTGTTATTTTTCATTATTAAATGGAAATTCGAAAAACATAGATTGAAATATAATATAAAATTACAATTTCTCAAACGCAGAATTTTTCAAACGCTTTCACTTCAATCATTGATTAGGAAAATCTTATTTTATCAGAAACGAGTTCCAGTTCATTTTTAGCTCTCTGTTTTGCCTTTAAAATTGTGATACTTATTGACATGTAAAGTAATATACGTCCCTCGTAAAAATTTCGATTTTTGAGTTAGTAACATTTTTAATTTATTTTTCTAATCATCATTTTTTCACGTCTGACCCATGCTGGTGAAAAAAATAAACTGGCTAGCATCGAAAAGAAATAATTAGTCGTTTAGTTACCAATTAGGTTCAGAAATCATTCTAAAATGATCAAGGAAAATTCGTTCAAATCTTTAACTTTATGATGTTTTCATTATATACAGAAGATATGTATTTTTTGTATACTTATAAGTAAGGCTTTTGTTTTTCCTCTGTTTAGTTTCCAGTTTTAGATTCTCATTATTATTAATATTGTTATTATTTCAGAACTACTAATTATAGAATTTGAACCTACGTTTAGATTGAAAATTTAAGTTGTTTATCGCAAAATGATACATAGCCAAGACCAGTTACCCCCAAAACTTCGGTTAAAAGAGAGAAACTGAGAAAATATTACGTGTGACGGAAGAGTTGTACCTGTCACCTAAAATTGTATAATTGTGTATGTACATATAGTCCTCTCCCCCTTCCCCCACCCCTTTAATACACATTCAATATTTATGATGCCTATTTTCCTAATTAAATGATGTTGTATTTAAACACACGTGGGTATGTTTCAAATAAAATAACAAAATAACGTTAAAAGTACTTAAAAGCGCCATTCATCGTAGTGATATGTTGAGAGAAGCTATATTGGGTCACGTTGGGTCCCGTCAACGCCAGACAGCAACACGCCTCCCATTCAAATTGAAGGAGAGTCTACCACACCTCCAATTACACGCTAGAGTGACCGAAGGGGGAAGCGAAAAATGCCGCTACGAATATATTCGTAGCTTGCCGTTTTCAGTACGAAAAAGTTTCCGAACATATTCGTAGCCTGCCGTTTTTAATATAAAAATATTTCCGAATATATTCGGGCTCGCCGCCAGGAGGGTTAAAGAGACTCATGAAAATTATCATTAATTCTCAGCTGTGTGTTAAATTAATGACGATTTTAGAAAACAAAATTGGTCTGAAGAATTAATTATGGACGTTTTGAACATCAATAAAGGACAATCGGGGGAATTTTCAAAGGTAAAACTTTTTTTAAAAAGTCCGAAAAACGTTACAAACTACACACATTCGGAATGTTTACAAAATTTGTAACCTATCCTAAAACCTTGGCGTTAAATATCTAGAATATCAGGTAAAATATTTTTTAAGAACTTTAAATCAATATTTAATTTTTTTCTGATAATTTATGTTATTTATTGGAAACATTATTTAAGTAACTACTAAATTATTGCTAGTCACAGATATTTTAAAAAACTACTAGTAGTACAATGCTCGTACTTTTTTATTCGATAAACTGATAATTTCACCATTCCCAAAATTTAAATTTTTGGTGCCCCTGACTATTTTCAGTCACGAATAAATATGAATCAATAGATTATTAATTGCAAAACACATACTTGCTGACATGATTTAAAAACTTCCAAGAGTAAAATTGTTCTATAAGCAGGTTTTATAACTGAAAATTTTATGTATCATGGCTTTTACTAATTTTACCGTGTGTGACTTACTTCTAATAAGTTTTTTTACCTTAAGAAAATCTATATTTTCAAGAAATGATTGCTTAAATCTAAGAAATTAAAAATAATCTGCTTTGATTAGAAAAGGGATTACCTAGATCTAGCATTATGTCATCCCCCCTGCATTTTTTTTTTTTTTTTTTGCCTTCTCAGCAGGCAGGTTGCAATCGGTTCTAGTTGAACTTTTATCCTCTATATATACAAGCGTGCCAAAGTCCTGCTTTTATTTTTAACCAACAAGTTATTAAATAATATTTTTCTTCCTTGATATGCACCCCTAGGCCATGGTCTAAGATGGCCTGATGGGTAAACCGGGTCTGTCCATACAAGAGACAAACGCACTAGCAGTCGCCACAGTGAAGCATATTTTGCTGCTTTTTTTTTTGAACTGTGGGCCTACAATATTAATTACCACGTTTGAAACTGAATGATCAAATTGTAACCCTACTCTTCCTTAATCGTCCCATTTTTCAAAAATGCTAGAATGTCAATTTGTTCAATTTTTTCCCAAACTTCAATTTCTATCCATCAGTGGCCATTGTACATGAGTCAGTAGTAGCCACATTGTTGTTTAGAAGTGGTCACCGGGTGGCTACTACTGGATCGCACAATAATAGCGTATCAGAATGGAGACAGGTTATTATATCAAGAGATTACAACCTATTAAAAGGAAAATCGAGCTGATTCATGAAAAACCTTCCTGATTCAGTAGTAACCACTCTGTGGCCACTTTTGAATAACCCAACTTTTTTGGTACTAGTAGTCGCCAGATAAACAGTTAGCCATGAAAACAAGTATTTCGAGTTGAAAATGTTCCAAACTTGATTTTTCACATTTCATAACATGGTTACAGCACTAAAAATATTATTTTTGAGCACTGTTCGATTCATAATATAACACAATGTTTACATACCTCGTTATGGAGAAGCGTTGGAAGAAAGCTGAAAAAACATGGACAATCCAGACGACCATGCTGAATAGTCTGTCAATAACAATTTTCCATGATGCTCTACCTACTCCTCCTTGAACTGTTCACTACACTATAGCCTGAGCTCTACCTCATGCAAGTTCAAATCCATTGGGAGGCTTGGGATCCGAAGCAGTGGCCACTACTGGTGCGTCTACCTTATATAAAACAAATATTCCGTCTAGATGATTTGAATTGATCTCAATTCAACTTTGTAATCTATATTCTTCGAAGTAAATTAAAAACTAGTTGATCATTATTTTAAAATTGTTATTTGCTTGTACGTTCTTTAACTTATTTATGTCTAAGATTTTTTAAAAACTTTTTTATAACTACTGATAAATGGTATTCGAAAGACTGGATCTAATAATATAATGGTAATATTTAGTTGACAGCAGAAAAATACGAGGGCTGTTCAATAAGTAATAAGGTAAGTACTAAATTTATAAAAAATACAGAACAACTTTAATCGTCATAATTTACATGGGTTTTTTAAGAATAATTTCTAAAGGAACTTTTTGCATTTATTCCGACGTTCTGTCCACTTCTTAAAAAATTGTGAACGTGAAGTTTGTGAGAGCTTAGTCAAAGCCGCCTCCGCAGAGTTTAGACACAATTTGTTGCTTTCAAAATGTTTGCCTCGTAATGGTTTCTTATGACAAGGAAACAGCCAGAACTTACTGATGCAAAACAATACTGTGATTCCCCTTCATGATAATAGCAGCAGTGTTAATTATTGTCTCTGTGAGGAACGTTGACACTTTTCCCTCACGTTCAATATCTTCCACATTTTGCCTGCCTTCACCCATCATATCAAAGAGCTCCGATAATTATTTTTGCAGACGAAAACAAACTTTAATTGCATAAATTTGTTCCAACGACACTTTTGTTTTGACAACTGCTTGCGTCTTGTAGACGGCCGCCAAAAGGCTTCAATTCAATTACGTGATACTCTAAAGCATGAATCTGTACGCGCCAACTATCGGTAGCTTTTGTTAATACAGACAACAGACATTTTTCATGCCACTGAAATCAATGTTCCGATGAGTTGTTTCGCGGCAATAAAATTAGTCTTATTTCTTGTAGCGCCCGCAAAACATACTTCAATCACATGATACTCAGGAATATGAGTCTGTATGCGCCAATTATCGGTAGCTTTTTTTAATACAGACAACAGACATTTTTCATGCCAAAAAAACTAACATTCCGATGAGTCGTTTCACGGCAGTAAAATTTCTCTCTTAATACTTATTGAACAGCCTACGTAATATAACTTATCTGTTAAAACAAAAAATCTGATTTACGTCAAACTGGAGAAGTTTTAGTGTAACTTATCCTTATCTAACAACATGTTATTGTTCTGAAAAACAAAATGAAATCTTACGTAAGAATAGGGAGAGGAGTGTGAAAAATCTTACGTACCCTTACATGGGGGTACGGGAGGTTAAAAATTGTCAGAATCATCTTTACGTAATTAATGAATGGTGGGTTTATCATTATTCTATTATTTTGAATTTTTCAAATTTACATCCTCATTTCAATTCGTTTTTTTCACAATGTTTATAGACTTTTGATTGTGCAGTAATCGCAGTTTATAGAAGTTTTAGACGATTTTCAACTCCGCGCCAGTCACTAGCCAACCCAAATGTAACTTCTGGGTGAGGGTTCGGCACCAAAGTCCCTATTCGAATACACAGTTTTAACAGTATTGGCAATGTGCGCTAAAACCAAAGGTTCTGGGGGGATGACACTCAACCCCCCTCCTTTCATTGCACCCCTGGGTTTTTTATCTTGACCAGACACTATTCTCAGTTTTCAATCATCGGGCCAACTGAATGCGAAAATAGCCAATCTCAAGGTTTTTTTAAATACTTTTTCCCAACTTTCTTTTTATTTACTCATGTTGATCTCTATATTTTTTGACGAGAAAGATTGATAGACGGTTTCCATCCTGATGAAAAACCTGACACCTAACCTAAACCTAAAAAAATTGACCTTCTGGAATATTTTTCGAAAAGGTCTTAGGGTAGGTGGGGGTAAAGCCACGCAATTTACAGCTTTTATAACATCATGGTCAAGAAAGGATAGATTTTCCCGCTTTTTTAAATTAAGATCGTAAAACCGTTTGTTATCTACAACTCCTCCGAATTCAAACTTTGTCTGATTTGTAATTATGCAAAAATTAACAATTTAGTTGAAAATCAAAATTGCAGTGTTTTACCCCCATTCAAGATGAATGTGAATAATAAGAATGACTGCTTTATGAAAACACTTGACAACCCTTATAGTGTCATTGGTTTACTGTTATTCAACAGTATTGTACTCGAATCTTCTATATATATAAAAATGAATGTTTGTCTGTATGTCATCCATGAACTCAAAAACTACCCGGCAGATTTGGCTGAAACTTTCACCGTTTGTTATTTTTGGTACTGGGAATGTTTATAGACCAGTTCAAAAAAAATCCGATCGATAGTTCCTTTTTTATTCCAATTTAAGTCACAATCCATTGGATAAATACGAATAAAATTATCGGCTGCAGAAATAATTTCGCGTGAAAGATCTCATTGATAAGAAGTTAACTGTTGCCATTTTTCTTGAGTTTGAACAAATAAATTCTTTCTTTATTGTTTTATGGCTTTTCATGCAACGGAGGGATTTAAAACTTTTTCTATTTGATATTTTTAGCGATTGATTGATCTTGCAAACTGCGTGAGTACAAAATTTGAGTATAGTCACACTTGATACCTGGACCGATTATTATGAAAATTGTTATATATATATGTATTTTTCCACGGAGAAGGTGCATAATATGCTCATTGAAGCCACTCGCCACCAGGTGGCACTGCAGAGTAGCAACTTCTGCCCCGTTCAACCGATTGTCATGAAAATCAGTATAATGATGTATTTTTTGTTGATGTAGCAACGCGCGTCGGGTACAGCTAGTATCTTATAAAATTGAACATGATTTTTTAAAAACTGCTACAAAAATGCTTTCGTCTCCACAAAAAAAAAAAAAAAAAAAAAAAAAAGATTCAGTTACGTGGGAAAATAAGACAGCCAGCCGCATATGAAAAATAAGTTAATTGACTGAAGCTAAGCTCAGGATAGTTGGAACGAACGTAACCAGGTTGCATATTGAAATCTCTCTTGATCCTTATCACAGCATTATGACGCTGCCTGGTTAGTTTTGCTGCAACTATAGGTCTTTACATAGCAAATAGCTTACCCAGTTGAGTCTCCTAAAACAGTCATTGCCTTGTGCATGCTGTCCTGTGAGGTTACGACAATTTTTCAAATCATGTCTTCATTTACAATGAATGACTCTGTGTTGCAGTAAATTTGCTGGGATTTGAAATATTTTTTACAAAATAAATAAATGAATAAAAAGCTTTTACATGGCCTTCTCCTTTTTGGCATACTGGAGTTAGATTGATCTCATTGAGCATGAATAAGCTTTGGGGTTTTCCCTTCACTGTTACTCTAAGAGAAGGAAAATCTTTTTTCTTTGAAACTCATGGTTTTAGTTCATTTTTCAGAGATTTCTTCATCCGATCTTTTTGAATCGATTTTTAATGTCTACCATACAAAACGCAGGAACGGCGTGACTAACTAAGTGCGTCATTAAGCTTGACATTTCTCACGGTTTAAATTGTTTACTTTTATTAGTAGTGGAGGAAAAAAACATAATACGTAAATAAAAAAAAAGGAAAGTATATTATACTATTGGAATCATATTTGAATTGAAATGGACGTAAGGTTTTACACATAAACATCCTATCCATATTGAATATTTATGAATAAATGTCCACCGACAATTTATTTTTTAAGTAGAATAAACTGCACAAAACACGTGCTAAACAAAAATGCCAATAACATTTCAAAAATTACAATTTTAAGCCCGTAGTGAGGAAAATCTCCACACTTTTGGAGATTCGGAGATTTAACCCAAAACGTCTGCGGGGATTTTCCCCATCTTGCAATTATCTGAAAAACGCGCACTGTTGTTTTCAAACAGGCATTAGAATAACTATTTTTACTGAAAGGTGAAGCTTTAATGCATAGGTATCGACGAGTAAATCCTTGATTCTTCTTTTCAAATCCTACATTTTCCAATGTTCAAATAATACTCTAGAAAAGTTAGATCAAAGTAGTAAAAAAACAGACTTACCTCTTTTTCTCGTGCCGGGTGTGCCTGGTAAGGACAAAATTTCATGACACAATAGGTTTTACTAGGACAAACTTACCACCTGGAGGTAAACTTCTCACTCCGAGGTGGTCAAGTAAAAAAGTCGGTGCGTGTTTTTATCCGGTGCGGGGCTTTACCCCCACCTACCCTATATCATCGACATGAGACCTTTTTTGAAGACTTTTGAAGTCTTCTATGAAGGCATCTTGCCGTGATCGCCAGCTAGGGCATCACAGATATACATGGAAGATTTTTAATGAAAACAGTAAACGGGGCGAGGAATATTGTTCTGCATTTGCATAACCATTAAGTTAACCCATAACTCAATGCGTAACAAAATAGTGAAAGGTAAAATAAAACCTGTATTTTTGTTTCATTTAAAAACTCGTGCAACGTAAAATATTGCCGTTCTAGAACTAAAACCACACAAGTTTTAAATGAATTTCGAGGACTCGTGTAAGAAAACTATAATGATCCTTTTCCTTCAAATGTACTGTTTTACTCTGTCAAAGCGTACACTGTTTTCGATAATGTTACAAAAAAAAAAAACCTACTTTAATCATTCAAATAGTTCGACACAAAATCATTGTTTTGCGACTTCTGCGAAATTTTGCTTTGCAGTTCAATTATATTGAACTATCAATAGTCGTTTCCTATATCAGGAGGAAAAACGACAGCGAATGGCAATGAAATTTTAAATAAAATGCAATCACCGAAGGAGCGGTTTTATTAAATCTCAAAAGGACCAGCGGAGAGTGAGCTGCTTGTTAACTGTGTCTCAAATTCAAAATGGCGCAACTTAACTAGAATACCAAACGCTGTTCACGAATTAACACGCTGCTGTAGATCGAAAGTTTCATTTTATTACACATCATGTTTGGGATAACGTTATTCGGTGTTATATTTACAAAAAGCCTAAACCATTTCATGCAACAGGTCGCATCTTCTAGCAACTATTATGGATGTTAGAAGGTAGTTCAAAAAAGAAAAACGCTTTAGAACTATTCTTATATATTATTTCTGTAGCCTGTTTTTGGTTTCTATGCCAAATTTCCCTCAATTCTTGATCGATTTCTTTGATTTACAGCTTATTTTATAGCTTATGGTGCTGGCTACTGACGAAAAATAGACCCAAGGTCTGAAAATTGTTTCTTTTAGCCGAAAAACCTGTTTTAAAGAACCAGAATAAGGTTTTCGGTCAAACTTATAACTTTAATTTGCGCTATGACCGACAGAGCTGAGTAGCTTGATCGGCAGAGCGTTCTCTTCGTAACCAGGAGATTACGTGTTCGGGCCCACGTCCGAACAATCTGCAACAAAAAAATTAGAGAAATATCGCGCATTACATGAACACTGAATTAAATGGATAACAACTATGAGAAAGAAATGCTCCTTGTTGATATGAAAACATTCAGTGATTTTGTGCTAAATTACTTCGAAATTGCACGTGTTTTTTTTTTTTTTTTTTTGAAGCTTTGGCTCTGGAAAGAAAATTAAAGCATATTGTAAGCGAAAATATAAGTAAAAGGTTTAAGATTTCAGACTACAATAGAATTGTTTTTTGTTCAGAAAAAAAATAATAAATCGTATATTGAAATATATATTCTTCTAATGAGTTTTTGACTCTTTGTACAAATAAATAAAATACTATCTCAATTTGAAGGGTAAAATATAAATTTTTTCTTCTTTTTGCTAAAAAACAAATAGCTTATCACATTTTTACTACATTCGAAAGCATAGTTCAATTTATTTTGTATTTTAACCGTGCTGTTAAATGATGCACACGTGCTGCCATCTAAGTTATAACGGTTTAAGCAGCCTGCGATAACAAATTGTAAAAATTTTCAAAAATAAAAACATTTTTCTTCAATATCTTATCTTATATATTAATCCCCTCTCATTTTAAAACTTATCAGGCTGGCCAATGACGAAAAAAAGACTTACGGTCGAAAATTCAAGTTTTCGAAATCGCCTCTTGCTGTTTCAAAACCTTGATGCTGCCTGTAGTTCTTATGCATTTTTTAAAGCAATGTTCTAATGCAGTTTTCCATTTTTTACGTCGCTTTCGGCAAAAAAAAAATAAAAAAAAAAATAGCCTGTGTGTGTGTTCATATTTTAATAAAGCTTAACAGCACTGGACTTAGTTGTTCGGTTTAATTGATAAGTTTTTTTCGGTAGAGCGTTCGGCTATAAACTATCTGAACTTCGGGCAAGCTTGGGCTGTCCGACATAATATCAAATTTATATTAGTATTACGCATTACATGTGCTCATAACATACACACCTAATAAAATAAATGCAGTGGGAATGCTACTTGGTGTTTCGACTCCTTTATGCAGGCTACAGTTATCATTCGGATAAGTTGATTGTTAATCGAACTGTGTTCTTTGACTACATCCAGACCACTCAACATAATGTAAGCATAAAAAAGTATTAGATTTACCTAAAGAAATCCTTTTTGTGCAGAAAAACATTTTTATTGTATGCTAAAATGTAGATGTTTCTAATAGCAGTGTTCGACCTTTTGTACAAATGAAAAAATACTACGCCCGATTAAAACTACGAGTTTCACTCAGTAAACCTTTAATTTTTTATTCGCGCGAATACGATATAAAGCATTAAAAGTATTATCAACTTCATTGGCAAGAAATTATTTTCTACTCCTCTGCTTTCTGCTTAAAAAAAGATACATTTTGTCTACGTTCGAAAAATTACACTTAAGAACGGACTCAGTTCAACTGATTTTGGTTTTGAATTTTAAGTGTTCGATTAAAAGAGAAACATGTGAGGGCATTTAAGCCGTAACGGTTAAAGCAACCTTCTATGTGAAATAGTTCAATATTCAAAGATAAAAACACTTATTTTCAATCAAATTTATTACTTCTCTAGAATGTTTGTTTCAATCGCTACGTGAGATCTTCGTCATTCTTTAATCAAATTCCATGCTTTGCGAATAATTTTAAATTGTATCATGCTGGTTAATGACAAAACACAGATGCATGATCTTATTATTATTATTATTTTTTTTTTTTTGGCAAAAAGCTTTTTTGCTGTTTTTTACTACGCATTCCTTCAATGAATAGCTTTCGAAAAGGAAGGCGCAATTGCTCGGTTTGTTGGGGTGTCGGGCTGTTACTCAGAATGGCGCCAATTCGAATACGTGCCAATAAATATCTCTTTAATGTTTCTTTTTTTCCCGTCAGATGCTGACATGTGCAGGACTGTATTTGCCACAACCTGTTTTTTCACATGCACAATTATTTTTTCACGAGTCACCACTCAGCCACACTTTTAATGACATTTATGTTTGCATTGAAAATATGTACGATCAAAAGGGGAGCTATGATCAAATTATCACAACGTTGTATTTAACGAGGTTTTGTTACTGAGGTCTTTAAATTACATGCCTTCTCTTCTGCGCTTACTTTTTTTTTCGGTTCTTCGTCATAATGTTCTTCCTTTGAAATTCTTAAAGAGCGAAATGCCTTATGAAACGATTTGAAGCACAGTGCGGAGTTCCGCACGGGTCGACTAGTCTTATTTGATTGAAATTAAAACTGCTCAAACACAACATTCATTACAAACGAAATGCGTAACGCTTTTGCAAATGTTCTTTCTAGTATATGAGGGATGAGACTAGCACTGCCAGGGAAAGTAAAGCGTAGTATCTGCAGAAATAGGTTTTTGAGCTTTTTTAAGAAACGCGTTTTATATTCCATGCTAACAATAGGAAAATGTTGGAATTGTAACTTTTTTTTCATGCTTTATTTCCGACGTAAACATACTAAGCAAGCTTGCACAATAAAGCTAAAATACAATAGCTGAGAAAAATGCAAAAAATGAACATCTTTCAAATAAAAATGAACTGCACCCAGCATTCATTTGAATTTTGGCGTTTTGAATGCAACTTATGTTTTTTGCAATCACGAATTGCGATAAGACCCTCCTCGTTGAGTTTCTTGTTTTTGCAAATAGAATGGAATTTAAATGACCAAGAAATATGCACCCGTTATATTATGACGGAGGATTTTCTGGAATAGGAAGTATGATGCATATCAGGAAAAAAAAAAAGGTGATTAGGATGCAAAAATAATAGTAAAGATTTCATGGCCGATATCACTTGTCATTAAGATTATTAATGGCGTATAATGTTATGTATTTTTATTTCTTATCGAACTTTAATGATGGCTTGGCAGTTCTGAAAATTTTGTATTTCGATGAAGTGTTAGTTTTAAAGGTCAAGTACGTTTATGTTTTTTTTCTGAAAAAACGTAATTTTACGGGCGGGGAGTCTCGATGGGTACCCCGTCCCTCTTTTTAAAAGTAAGATGTGCTTAAGTTCAACCTTGAATGAGCGCACGCGATTTGTAACCATGACGACGATGATTTGTATTAATAAATATTTAAGCAACGAGTTAGCTTATTCTCGTCGTTATGACAATCTGAAAAATCACAGCAATATCAACTCTGGTCAGGTGAAGATAATAAACAATTCGTGATTGCTAAAAAAAAAAAACAAACAAAAACAGATACTACGTTTTAGCTTTCCACGACTACTCTAATTTATGCTTATTTTTAATGCTTTACAAGTTTTTTCCCATTACTTAAACAACTACTTCAAATACGTCCGTGAACTAATTTTAAGGCGATATTTCCTTATAAAATTGCGAATGCCAACTAAGAACTAAGTTATAAATTCTGCCGTGGACAGGTAAAAGGCAGTAACAGTTTTTTTTTTTTTTTTCATTTTTGTCATCCGTTGTACATTTGCTTTACTGTACGAGCTCGCTTATTTCAAAAATTCACATTGCAAAGCTTAATCATTGACCACGGAAAGACGGCGGATGACTTTGAAGCGGAAATTTGAAGCGGAAACATGATTTATATAAGATTTGTAATCGGTAGAATCAGTAAGAAAATGCCTAGTCGGTCGCGGCGCGTTTTCTCGGATCCTATCTATGGCAAAATAATAACAAACAACCTATTAGAAATGATAGAAATGATATTTCCGCTTCAAGATCATCAGCAATCTCTCCGTGGTCAAGCTTTAACTATTTCTCGATAATTTGTTGCTAAAAAAATCAAATTTTTAAATTACCACTATCAAGTGCAAAATTTCACATGGGTCACCTAGTTATCTGAAATCGTTTTGTTCTTACGCTTTAAAAGTGTGTGGTAAAAATAAGTACCCTGGAATTGATGTACTCCAATACTTTTTCATACCGTCTCTACGTAATTCAAAATACATCAACCCAGCATTTTTTATAAAATATTGACTGTTTAAAATTTATCAAAAATGAGAAGACAGAGAATGAACACGCCATAAAAGTCGTGCACCGAAAAATTTTAAATTAAAGCAGTCGTCTGTCGTCTTCTTTTTTTATTATTTTTACATTGCGGTGATAGTTAAAAAATCGTTTGGCATTAATTTTTGCTTGTTTACTCCACAAATTCTACGTATTATGTTAAAAATGGCTCGAACTCCCAAAGTAACAACAAACTAAATTTGAAAATGTATTAATTCTTCATTATACTCGAAATATAACAGTTCGAAATATTGCAAAAGTAATCCATTTTTATCCCATACTACTGTGTAATACTTAAAACACGCTTTAAAGAAGAAAATTGGATCGAAAATAAGGTGAGAAATGGTTGACCACCACGTTAACAAAATGCGATTAGAAATTTATAATTAGAAAATGTGTGAAAAACCCATGTTTGAGTTCTGTGAAAGTTTCAGCAGAATAGAATGAAAATTTTTCGTCCCAATATCACCTGTAACTGTTCACTGTGATTGCAGAAAATGTTAAGTTAGTGTGAAAAACAGAAAGTTTAGGATTTCCATTGCAAAATCAATGATAAATTAATCCGAAACGTATAGGAATACATTGCAAATCTAAAAATACTTTTAAGTTGAACAATTGTCTTTGTATCAGACTTTTTTTCGGGAAGGAAGGCGGGAGAGGACCTTCAGAAAATTATAGAACGTTCGTCTTCTTCAAGCGTGAAAACGATGGCCAACTAGCAACCTTTCACAATGTTGGTTTGAAGCCTCATCCCCAAAATACGGTTATAGAATCGTTCGATACCACGTGTTGGGGGGAAGAGCTAAGTGCCGACTGCTGAAAAACGACAATATTCAGTATTCGCTCCTTCAAACTGTAGCTCCTCAGCTGTCCAAGAATGCTTCAGTTCTAACAGCTGCAGACGCTCAGAATGTCAGTGCTGCTTGCTTGGAATTAGTTAAATATACTATAAATAAATAATGAAAAAAGAAGAAGCTGAGGAGATTGCAGCTGCTACAGGGAATGTACTCTATAGAGCTGAAATTGATGCTTTTTAGCTTCTAAAACTTTAAACGTCTCAAAACCACTTTTTCACAGTCTATTCACTTCCATTTTATTACCAATTGACCGATTCATTTCAAAGTTAGTAGACACATTCTGCATATAACCCCCCCCCCTTAAGTTGCGTTTGAATTTTTTGTTTTTTAATGAGTTTTTTATTAACAAAATAGCGGAAGGCTTCGTGAAAAATAGCACTTTAACTACAAATGGGCGCCAAAAACTTTAAAATCAAAAAAAGAAAAAAAAAGATCAGAGAACGTAGGAGAGAGGTTTAATTAATACTTTAACCAAATTCAAATAGAATTTGATTTCAGATAAATGTCAGCTGAGATACAGTGAACACCGCAAATCATCTTTCTCCCAAGGTGCTCCAGGAAAAGCTCTGTCACCGCCTTTTCTGTGGATATTTTTTTAACAAAAATGTATAGAACATTTTTAAAACCATACATAGTAATACACAAAAGGTTTTAATTAGTTATATTAAATTATTTTCTTAAAGAAAATCGTAAAAGAAGTGAATTTTTTGACATTGAAAACTTTACTCCCCCTCCTCCCTAAGATTTACGAAAACACAAGTGAATGATTATAGCTTGAGCTCTTTTCTTTTAATGTACGCTTCAATCATACGAAATGAAATATTCATTTTTCTCCATTGTTATATATTACAATTGTCATACATTATTTACCGTCTTAAGACTGCTCCAATGTACTCATCGTACTAACTTCTAAGATAATTTTAAAATGGAAATAAAATATTTGGTTTCGTATTAACAACACTGTGCGACAAAAAATACCTTCAAAATACATCTGACATGACTCGTTTACATTTTTATGTAAACTGATCCCCTGAATCCAAATATGACCACCTCATCACAACCCATTTTTTTTTTAGAATTAGCACTCGCCAATTATTTTTCGTTTTTAACAGTTTATCAGCTATTATTTTCATTTGGAGGGAAAGGGAGCATTACACTGAAAAACAAATTTTAACGAATTTTCTGTTCATCAATGTTCTTTGGGCGTTTCTTATAGATTTCAAAGTGCTGAAAAAGAAAATGTGTGCAAAGCTTTTATATCACACTCCAATTTTAAGAAATTTCATTTATAAATTTTGGATTTTTATGCTGTCTTATTAGTACAGTAAAATTAGGCCAAAAAATGGCCAAACCCAAACATCCAAAAAAAAAAAAAAAAAAAAAAAAAAAGGTGAAACCTGTTGCAAATTACTTCTTACCCTTCCAGCAAGAAGGGGTAAAAAGTCCCAGCACTTTGCGCGTCGGGTTTTGGGGGGAAGGGTGGAACGAAATAATCCTCTATCTAAATAAAAATAATTTCTATTACTTAAAAAAAAATTCTCAAACCTCGCAGAAACCACTTTATAGTAGTAAAATAATAAACTCTCACAGAAAAAACTTCTAATTAACAGGGGTGCACAGGTGAGGGGATGGGAAGGTTCATAGAGCAGCTTTGCGTCATTGGAATTTTTAAGGCAGTTTTCTCAAGGGATATTTCTTTCTTTTTTGAGGGCTTTTATTCTGGATGGATACTCTGTCACACTTAAGGGGTGCGCCATCGCCTTTTTTTTTGGGGGGGGGGACCCTGAATTTAAAGTCTAAAATCAACTATTGCAGTGAAGTTCACGAAAAAATTTGCCTGATTTCAACTTTTCCAAAGTACAAAATGCCACACAATGATATGGTAATGTCAGAATGATAATTCTAAAAGATCTAAGCGAGCTCAGTAACCAAATTATTTGTGACTGGAGTTATTAAACTGTTTAGAGCGCTGGAAAACAAAATTCCTGTGCTGCATAAAAAAAGTCCAAATTGACCAAAGTTTCCCTACTTCTTCTTGATTAACAAAGTTCAACTATTCTACAATCTTTTGCCATCACCGTAAGGGGGGACAAACCGAAATTGCCAATAGTGAAACGGGCAATGCTGCAATTCTGCACCCTCTAAGTCGGTGGGGGTTCTCATTTGCAAACACCGAGCTACCTCTCTTTTACGCAGCTGGTTATGTGAATTATGCTAAATATGCAGACATCTACTTTCAACGCTATCTGAAACTTTTGAGTACATTATGCGATAAAAAAACTTTGATCGCATCAAACATCATCTAAAACATCAGCTATCCAACGATCTAACGCAGTGACAAGTTCAGGTGGTCTAGAACCTGTAGTGATTCTTGATGAGAGCAATGAGCAATACAACAATAGAATGCTAAATATTTACACCATTTGTCTCCCAGTTTGGAAGTCACAATCCGTTTCTAAAGCCCCCAAAAGTTTCTTCCCTCTTAAGTTGGTAGTGGTATGGCTCGCTGATGATAAGGTGAGTTGCGATGAGACCTTTCACGTTCGAGTAGTAACATCAAAGGATATTGAATAAAAACAATTTTGTGGCATTCCTTTGTAAAGGAGGTAAACAGTTATGTCTTTAGCTTATGTTACGAGAGTACTTACTATCTGTAAAGATGTGTAAGACCAAACCTTCTTTTACACCGAATGGTATGAACAGTAAAGATGGAATAACAAATTGTTAAAAACTGGTACGAGTTATGCGCTGATCCTCCATCAGTATTCGATGAATCTGGTTTCAGAAGGAAATAAATCTTGTATTGTTATGGTGCTATTATTTGAAGCAAAAGGTTCATCCACCATCACAGAACGAACAGTTGGTGTCATATATGAGGCAGTGAGAAGCAAAGGGATGCAAGTGGACATTTTCAAGTTTTGAATAAAACGCGAATAAAGATAAGATCCTAGGTACACTGTTAAAACTTCAGGTTGCGATTGGCACCTTTCAAGGGTGAAAAGCTTGTTCACCAGCGACACCCTATTCGGTGCCGAAATATCACCCTTAAAATGGGTGAAAAACTGGCACCCTTAACTCCAGCGTGCACCGTAGGTGAGAAGATGGCATACTAGGAGTGAGAAATGGCACCCTTACTTTTTCCTATTGCAGGTTTTAATATTCAGTTCTTGCGGAAAGGGCGCTACCCCTCCCCCAATGGAAAATAGGTAGCCCCTCATGTGGTACAGGGAGGGGGAGGTTTTTTTTTTTGGGGGGGGGGGGGTCAGGGGGCTGTTCCCCAATACAATATCTTAAAAAATCGATAGTTTTTAAAAAACATCCCCTTTTTTGACTGAAGCAGTCTGCGCTATGACCCACTCCGCCCCCCCCCATTTGGTACACCCCGCTGTTTTTAATCTTATTGGAATAGACTTTTTACTATCCAGATGGCCGATGGCTGTTCCCTATTGCAGTTACTTGCGGAAGGAGATGTTCCTCCTACATAGTAATTCCCCCCCCCTTCATGGGGGTGGGGGGGGGGCGATTCCCCCTCCCCACCCAAAAAACGAAATAATAAAAAAACTAAAATTTTTCAAAAACCAACCTTAAATATTAAGTCTGCGCCACCCGCTCAACTACCCCTCCCCCCCCATCGCAAGCCACACTGCTTTTGTCCTTATTCGAATAAAATGCTTAAATTTTTTATCCAGATGGTCGATGCCAGTTCCCTATTGCAGAGTTACAGGGTGTAAGGGGATGCCCCCTAAATAGAATTTTCCCTACTCAGGTCATGGGGTGGGGGGTGGGGGCCCCCTCCCTCCCCCCAAAAAAATATGAAAATTAAAAATTTTCAAAAACCAACCGTAAAAATCTGAAGTTTGCGCCAACCGTTCAACTATCCCCCCCCCCCCGTAGGCCACACTGCTTTTGGTCTTAATGGAACAAAAATAGCTTGAACGTTATTTTATCCAGAGGGCCGATGGCTGTTCCCTATTGCAGAGTCACTTGTAAAAGGAGATGTTCCCCTAAAATAGGATTAGGGGACCCCTCTTAGGTATTAGGGGGGGGGGGGGTCTGGGGCATCCCCCCTCCTTCGGAAAAAAAACATAACTATCAAGAAACTAAAGTTTTTAAAGGAAAAACTTTAAAATTTTGAAGCTTGCGCCATGACCCCGCTCTACCCCCCCCCCCCCGTCGTAGGACTCACTGCTTTTGATCTTATTGCAATAAATTGCTTGAATTTCTTTTATTCAAAAGACCGATGGCTTGTTCCATATTGCGGTTACTTTCGGGAAGGGGTGCTTCTCTGAAAGTAAAAGTTAACCCCCTTAGGTAAAACGGGGGGTGGGGTGGTCAAACCCCCCCCCCCCAAAAAAAAAAGAAAATCACCATAAAAACTGAATTTTTTAAGAAATAAACCTTAAAAATTTGAAGTCTGCGCCATGATCCGCTCCTTCACTCCCCCCCCCCCGTAGGCCCTACTACCTTTTGGTCTTATTCAAATAATAAGCTTGATTTTTTTTAAATCCAGAAGGTCGATGGCTTTTTCCCTATATCAGTCACTTGTAGATGATGTTCCCCCTAAAATAGGATTTCACCCCCTCAGGTATTAGGGGGTCTAAGGGCATACCCCCCCCCCCCGTCCTTAGAAAAAAAATTAAAACCATCAAAAAACTAAAATTTTTAAAGGAAAAACTTTAAAATTTTGAAGCTTGTGCTTCAAAATTTTAAAGCCCCCCCCCCCCTCACCGTAGGACCCACTGCTTTTTATCTTATTGCAATAAATTGCTTGAATTTCTTTTATCCATAAGGCCGATGCCTGTTCCATATTGCATTTACTTTCGGGAAGGGGGTGCTTCCCTGAAAGTAAAAGTTAACCCCCTTAAGTAAAACGAGGGGGGTCAATCCCCCCCCCCCCCGAAAAAAGAAAGAAAATCACCACAAAAACTGAAATCTTTAAAAAATAACTGAAATCTTATAAAAATTAAAATTTCTTAAAAACAAACCTTAAATAATATGAAGTCCTGCGCCACTCGCTCAAACTCATTTAATGTGGTTTGACTGTAACAGGAAATTTCTTAATTGACTGTGATCAACCACTGGCACTACGGTATACTGAATTCCACTTAATGGTGGTCTGAAACAATTTTTACTCGTCTCGGTACAACAGACCCACCAATGGTTCTGAATGCTAGTCAATGCATAAAAAATTGTATTGCAAATACAAGCCAAGGAGCAAATTTATAAAAAGTTGCTAGTACAGAATGTGCTGTAAATAAAATTATACATATAAACAAAAAACAAGCAAGTGTTACAGATTTCTTCCAATAGCCCACTGGTAAAGAGTTGAGGGGGGGATGTTACAACACACTCCTCCCATAGTGAAACGATACCTCTGGGGGTGCTGGACCAGGGAATTGCTCATTTTCTGGTCTAAAATCAGAAAATCAAGAGCTATCTTCAGGGTCACATCCAACTGGTTAAACTACAAATAGTGGCAGGTACAGATTCGATTCTTTGCCCTAGAGCGACGGGGTGGTAAAGAATCGAAATTTTAAACAATATGCTTAGATACTGTTTAAGGCTTTCACGGCCGGCGTCAATATGAGGAGGTAACATTTTCGGGCCTCATGATGGCTGCAGCAAAAGCAAGCCAAAACGTCTGGAATTTCTACTCCAACATACGACCACGGCCAATAAAGCCCGGAAATGTTATCTCCTCATCTTAGATTTTTAAGCCCTGCAGACCCTTATCTGATACAATATGTAAACTCTGAGTTTCTACTGTGTTTTTGGGAAGCCATATCAATTGTTCAGATTTTAGAATAGTCTCTTACAGTAGAACTTCAATTAATCCAAACTCCAACTTTCCGAATCACTTTCAGAATTTCTGAAACAAAAATACAGTAAACAAG